>NC_141830.1:5578973-5771473 GCF_982586985.1 Callionymus lyra
ACTAACTATAATTAACTATAATAAAACTATAATACTAACTATAATTAACTATAATAAAACTATAATACTAACTATAATTAACTATAATCAAACTATAATACTAACTATAATAAATAATTAACTATAATCAAACTATAATACTAACTATAATTAACTATAATCAAACTATAATACTAACTATAATTAATAATTAACTATAATAAAACTATAATACGAACTATAATTAACTATAATTAACTATAATCAAACTATAATACTAACTATAATTAACTATAATAAAACTATAATACTAACTATAATTAACTATAATAAAACTATAATACTAACTATAATTAACTATAATAAAACTATAATACTAACTATAATTAACTATAATCAAACTATAATAATTAACTATAATCAAACTATAATACTAACTATATAATAATTAACTATAATCAAACTATAATACTAACATATAATTAACTATAATCAAACTATAATACTAACTATAATTAACTATAATCAAACTATAATACTAACTTAATTAACTATAATCAAACTATAATACTAACTATATAATTAACTATAATCAAACTATAATACTAACTATAATTAACTATAATCAAACTATAATACTAACTATAATTAACTATAATCAAACTATAATACTAACTATAATTAACTATAATCAAACTATAATACTAACTATAATTAACTATAATCAAACTATAATACTAACTATAATTAACTATAATAAAACTATAATACTAACTATAATTAACTATAATAAAACTATAATACTAACTATAATTAACTACAATAAAACTATAATACTAACTATAATTAACTATAATAAAACTATAATACTAACTATAATTAACTACAATAAAACTATAATACTAACTATAATTAACTATAATCAAACTATAATACTAACTATAATTAATAATTAACTATAATCAAACTATAATACTAACTATAATTAACTATAATTAACTATAATCAAACTATAATACTAACTATAATTAACTATAATAAAACTATAATACTAACTATAATTAACTATAATCAAACTATAATACTAACTATAATTAATAATTAACTATAATCAAACTATAATACTAACTATAATTAACTATAATAAAACTATAATACTAACTATAATTAACTATAATAAAACTATAATACTAACTATAATTAACTATAATCAAACTATAATACTAACTATAATTAACTATAATCAAACTATAATACTAACTATAATTAACTATAATCAAACTATAATACTAACTATAATTAACTATAATAAAACTATAATACTAACTATAATTAACTATAATCAAACTATAATACTAACTAATAATAATTAACTATAATCAAACTATAATACTAACTATAATTAACTATAATCAAACTATAATACTAACTATAATTAATAATTAACTATAATAAAACTATAATACTAACTATAATTAACTATAATTAACTATAATAAAACTATAATACTAACTATAATTAACTATAATCAAACTATAATACTAACTATAATTAACTATAATAAAACTATAATACTAACTATAATTAACTATAATAAAACTATAATACTAACTATAATTAACTATAATCAAACTATAATAATTAACTTTAATCAAACTATAATACTAACTATAATTAATAATTAACTATAATCAAACTATAATACTAACTATAATTAACTATAATCAAACTATAATACTAACTATAATTAACTATAATCAAACTATAATACTAACTATAATTAATAATTAACTATAATCAAACTATAATACTAACTATAATTAACTATAATCAAACTATAACACTAACTATAATTAACTATAATCAAACTATAATACTAACTATAATTAACTATAATCAAACTATAATACTAACTATAATTAACTATAATCAAATATAATACTAACTATAATTAACTATAATCAAACTATAATACTAACTATAATTAACTATAATAAAACGATAATACTAACTATAATTAACTATAATAAAACTATAATACTAACTATAATTAACTATAATCAAACTATAATACTAACTATAATTAACTATAATCAAACTATAATACTAACTATAATTAACTATAATCAAACTATAATACTAACTATAATTAACTATAATCAAACTATAATACTAACTATAATTAACTATAATCAAACTATAATACTAACTATAATTAACTATAATCAAACTATAATACTAACTATAATCAAACTATAATACTAACTTTAATTAACTATATTAAAACTATAATACTAACTATAATTAACTATAATCAAACTATAATACTAACTATAATTAACTATAATCAAACTATAATACTAACTATAATTAACTATAATAAAACTATAATATTAACTATAATTAACTATAATCAAACTATAATACTAACTATAATTAACTATAATCAAACTATAATACTAACTATAATTAACTATAATCAAACTATAATACTAACTATAATTAACTATAATCAAACTATAATACTAACTATAATTAACTATAATACAACTATAATACTAACTATAATTAACTATAATCAAACTATAATACTAACTATAATAAACTATAATAAAACTATAATGCTAACTATAATTAACTATAATCAAACTATAATACTAACTATAATTAACTATAATCAAACTATAATGCGAACTATAATTAACTATAATCAAACTATAATACTAACTATAATTAACTATAATAAAACTATAATACTAACTATAATTAACTATAATCAAACTATAATACTAACTATAATTAACTATAATCAAACTATAATACTAACTATAATTAACTATATTAAAACTATAATACTAACTATAATTAACTATAATCAAACTATAATACTAACTATAATTAACTATAATCAAACTATAATACTAACTATAATTAACTATATTAAAACTATAATACTAACTATAATTAACTATAATCAAACTATAATACTAACTATAATTAACTATAATCAAACTATAATACTAACTATAATTAACTTTAATCAAACTATAATACTAACTATAATTAACTATAATAAAACTATAATGCTAACTATAATTAACTATAATAAAACTATAATACTAACTATAATTAACTATAATCAAACTATAATGCTAACTATAATTAACTGTAATCAAACTATAATACTAACTATAATTAACTATAATCAAACTATAATACTAACTATAATTAACTATAATAAAACTATAATACTAACTATAATTAACTATAATCAAACTATAATACTAACTATAATTAATAATTAACTATAATCAAACTATAATACTAACTATAATTAATAATTAACTATAATCAAACTATAATACTAACTATAATTAACTATAATAAAACTATAATACTAACTATAATTAACTATAATAAAACTATAATACTAACTATAATTAACTATAATAAAACTATAATACTAACTATAATTAACTATAATCAAACTATAATACTAACTATAATTAACTATAATCAAACTATAATACTAACTATAATTAACTATATTAAAACTATAATACTAACTATAATTAACTATAATCAAACTATAATACTAACTATAATTAACTATAATCAAACTATAATACTAACTATAATTAACTATAATAAAACTATAATACTAACTATAATTAACTATAATAAAACTATAATACTAACTATAATTAACTATAATCAAACTATAATACTAACTATAATTAATAATTAACTATAATCAAACTATAATACTAACTATAATTAACTATAATCAAACTATAATACTAACTATAATTAACTATAATCAAACTATAATACTAACTATAATTAATAATTAACTATAATCAAACTATAATACTAACTATAATTAACTATAATACTAACTATAATTAACTATAATCAAACTATAATACTAACTATAATTAACTATAATAAAACTATAATACTAACTATAATTAACTATAATCAAACTATAATACTAACTATAATTAATAATTAACTATAATCAAACTATAATACAAACTATAATTAACTATAATAAAACTATAATACTAACTATAATTAACTATAATCAAACTATAATACTAACTATAATCAAACTATAATACTAACTATAATTAACTATAATAAAACTATAATACTAACTATAATTAACTATAATAAAACTATAATACTAACTATAATTAACTATAATAAAACTATAATACTAACTATAATAAATAATTAACTATAATCAAACTATAATACTAACTATAATTAACTATAATCAAACTATAATACTAACTATAATTAATAATTAACTATAATCAAACTATAATACTAACTATAATTAACTATAATTAACTATAATCAAACTATAATACTAACTATAATTAACTATAATCGAACTATAATACTAACTATAATTAACTATAATAAAACTATAATACTAACTATAATTAACTATAATAAAACTATAATACTAACTATAATTAACTATAATCAAACTATAATACTAACTATAATTAATAATTAACTATAATCAAACTATAATACTAACTATAATTAACTATAATCAAACTATAATACTAACTATAATTAATAATTAACTATAATCAAACTATAATACTAACTATAATTAACTATAATCAAACTATAATACTAACTATAATTAACTATAATCAAAATATAATACTAACTATAATTAACTATAATCAAACTATAATACTAACTATAATTAATAATTAACTATAATCAAACTATAATACTAACTATAATTAACTATAATCAAACTATAATACTAACTATAATTAACTATAATCAAACTATAATACTAACTATAATTAACTATAATCAAACTATAATACTAACTATAATTAACTATAATCAAACTATAATACTAACTATAATTAACTATAATCAAACTATAATACTAACTATAATCAAACTATAATACTAACTTTAATTAACTATATTAAAACTATAATACTAACTATAATTAACTATAATCAAACTATAATACTAACTATAATTAACTATAATAAAACTATAATACTAACTATAATTAACTATAATAAAACTATAATATTAACTATAATTAACTATAATCAAACTATAATACTAACTATAATTAACTATAATCAAACTATAACACTAACTATAATTAACTATAATCAAACTATAATACTAACTATAATTAACTATAATCAAACTATAATACTAACTATAATTAACTATAATCAAACTATAATACTAACTATAATTAACTATAATCAAACTATAATACTAACTATAATTAACTATAATAAAACTATAATACTAACTATAATTAACTATAATCAAACTATAATACTAACTATAATTAACTATAATAAAACTATAATGCTAACTATAATTAACTATAATCAAACTATAATACTAACTATAATTAACTATAATCAAACTATAATGCGAACTATAATTAACTATAATCAAACTATAATACTAACTATAATTAACTATAATAAAACTATAATACTAACTATAATTAACTATAATCAAACTATAATACTAACTATAATTAACTATAATCAAACTATAATACTAACTATAATTAACTATATTAAAACTATAATACTAACTATAATTAACTATAATCAAACTATAATACTAACTATAATTAACTATAATCAAACTATAATACTAACTATAATTAACTATATTAAAACTATAATACTAACTATAATTAACTATAATCAAACTATAATACTAACTATAATTAACTATAATCAAACTATAATACTAACTATAATTAACTTTAATCAAACTATAATACTAACTATAATTAACTATAATAAAACTATAATGCTAACTATAATTAACTATAATAAAACTATAATACTAACTATAATTAACTATAATCAAACTATAATGCTAACTATAATTAACTGTAATCAAACTATAATACTAACTATAATTAACTATAATCAAACTATAATACTAACTATAATTAACTATAATAAAACTATAATACTAACTATAATTAACTATAATCAAACTATAATACTAACTATAATTAATAATTAACTATAATCAAACTATAATACTAACTATAATTAACTATAATCAAACTATAATACTAACTATAATTAACTATAATCAAACTATATTACTAACTATAATTAATAATTAACTATAATCAAACTATAATACTAACTATAATTAACTATAATACTAACTATATTTAACTATAATCAAACTATAATACTAACTATAATTAACTATAATAAAACTATAATACTAACTATAATTAACTATAATCAAACTATAATACTAACTATAATTAACTATAATCAAACTATAATACTAACTATAATTAACTATAATAAAACTATAATACTAACTATAATTAACTATAATAAAACTATAATACTAACTATAATTAACTATAATCAAACTATAATACTAACTATAATTAACTATAATCAAACTATAATACTAACTATAATTAACTATAATAAAACTATAATACTAACTATAATTAACTATAATAAAACTATAATACTAACTATAATTAACTATAATAAAACTATAATACTAACTATAATTAACTATAATCAAACTATAATACTAACTATAATAAATAATTAACTATAATCAAACTATAATACTAACTATAATTAACTATAATCAAACTATAATACTAACTATAATTAATAATTAACTATAATAAAACTATAATACGAACTATAATTAACTATAATTAACTATAATCAAACTATAATACTAACTATAATTAACTATAATAAAACTATAATACTAACTATAATTAACTATAATAAAACTATAATACTAACTATAATTAACTATAATAAAACTATAATACTAACTATAATTAACTATAATCAAACTATAATAATTAACTATAATCAAACTATAATACCAACTATAATTAATAATTAACTATAATCAAACTATAATACTAACTATAATTAACTATAATCAAACTATAATACTAACTATAATTAACTATAATCAAACTATAATACTAACTATAATTAATAATTAACTATAATCAAACTATAATACTAACTATAATTAACTATAATCAAACTATAACACTAGCTATAATTAACTATAATCAAACTATAATACTAACTATAATTAACTATAATCAAACTATAATACCAACTATAATTAACTATAATCAAACTATAATACTAACTATAATTAACTATAATCAAACTATAATACTAACTATAATTAACTATAATAAAACTATAATACTAACTATAATTAACTATAATAAAACTATAATACTAACTATAATTAACTACAATAAAACTATAATACTAACTATAATTAACTATAATAAAACTATAATACTAACTATAATTAACTACAATAAAACTATAATACTAACTATAATTAACTATAATCAAACTATAATACTAACTATAATTAATAATTAACTATAATCAAACTATAATACTAACTATAATTAACTATAATTAACTATAATCAAACTATAATACTAACTATAATTAACTATAATAAAACTATAATACTAACTATAATTAACTATAATCAAACTATAATACTAACTATAATTAATAATTAACTATAATCAAACTATAATACTAACTATAATTAACTATAATAAAACTATAATACTAACTATAATTAACTATAATAAAACTATAATACTAACTATAATTAACTATAATCAAACTATAATACTAACTATAATTAACTATAATCAAACTATAATACTAACTATAATTAACTATAATAAAACTATAATACTAACTATAATTAACTATAATAAAACTATAATACTAACTATAATTAACTATAATCAAACTATAATACTAACTATGATAAATAATTAACTATAATCAAACTATAATACTAACTATAATTAACTATAATCAAACTATAATACTAACTATAATTAATAATTAACTATAATAAAACTATAATACTAACTATAATTAACTATAATTAACTATAATCAAACTATAATACTAACTATAATTAACTATAATCAAACTATAATACTAACTATAATTAACTATAATAAAACTATAATACTAACTATAATTAACTATAATAAAACTATAATACTAACTATAATTAACTATAATCAAACTATAATAATTAACTTTAATCAAACTATAATACTAACTATAATTAATAATTAACTATAATCAAACTATAATACTAACTATAATTAACTATAATCAAACTATAATACTAACTATAATTAACTATAATCAAACTATAATACTAACTATAATTAATAATTAACTATAATCAAACTATAATACTAACTATAATTAACTATAATCAAACTATAACACTAACTATAATTAACTATAATCAAACTATAATACTAACTATAATTAACTATAATCAAACTATAATACTAACTATAATTAACTATAATCAAATATAATACTAACTATAATTAACTATAATCAAACTATAATACTAACTATAATTAACTATAATAAAACGATAATACTAACTATAATTAACTATAATAAAACTATAATACTAACTATAATTAACTATAATAAAACTATAATACTAACTATAATTAACTATAATAAAACTATAATACTAACTATAATTAACTATAATAAAACTATAATACTAACTTTAATTAACTATAATAAAACTATAATACTAACTATAATTAACTACAATAAAACTATAATACTAACTATAATTAACTATAATCAAACTATAATACTAACTATAATTAACTATAATAAAACTATAATACTAACTATAATTAACTATAATAAAACTATAATACTAACTATAATTAACTACAATCAAACTATAATACTAACTATAATTAACTATAATAAAACTATAATACTAACTATAATTAACTATAATCAAACTATAATACTAACTATAATTAACTATAATAAAACTATAATACTAACTATAATTAACTATAATCAAACTATAATACTAACTATAATTAACTATAATAAAACTATAATACTAACTATAATTAACTACAATAAAACTATAATACTAACTATAATTAACTATAATCAAACTATAATACTAACTATAATTAACTATAATCAAACTATAATACTAACTATAATTAACTATAATAAAACTATAATACTAACTATAATTAACTATAATAAAACTATAATACTAACTATAATTAACTATAATCAAACTATAATACTAACTATAATTAACTATAATCAAACTATAATACTAACTATAATTAACTATAATAAAACTATAATACTAACTATAATTAACTATAATAAAACTATAATACTAACTATAATTAACTATATTCAAACTATAATACTAACTATAATTAACTACAATCAAACTATAATACTAACTATAATTAACTATAATAAAACTATAATACTAACTATAATTAACTATAATCAAACTATAATACAAACTATAATTAACTATAATAAAACTATAATACTAACTATAATTAACTATAATCAAACTATAATACTAACTATAATTAACTATAATAAAACTATAATACTAACTATAATTAACTACAATAAAACTATAATACTAACTATAATTAACTATAATCAAACTATAATACTAGCTTTAATTAACTATAATCAAACTATAATACTAACTATAATTAACTATAATCAAACTATAATACTAACTATAATTAACTATAATAAAACTATAATACTAACTATAATTAACTATAATAAAACTATAATACTAACTATAATTAACTACAATCAAACAATAATACTAACTATAATTAACTATAATAAAACTATAATACTAACTATAATTAACTATAATAAAACTATAATACTAGACTCAGGGTCACAGAATGTCATCTCACTACGCGAACAAGTGAATAAATGAAATACTCAGTGGTTTGTGTATCTGTCGTCTGGTTGTGTCTTTACAGGAAAGGTTGGCGACTGGAAAAATCACTTCACTGTGGCTCAGAGTGAAACGTTTGACAAAGTGTTCCGAGAAGAAATGAAGGACTTCCCACTTTCATTCGTCTGGGACAATGAAGAACGTTAGATGGACGACCGGATCGTGTACCGGATCTGATCTCAACCTTCTCAGCAACATCAGCTGGAGACACTTTTTCAGTTACATTGATGGTCCTGATGCCTCTGAAAGAAAAACAATTAAACTGTGTTCTACGGACGCTCTCAGGTGTTCTCAGGACGAAAGCTTTTTTTTGGACAGTGGTTGAACCTCTTTTTTCGAGGTGTGTGTGTGTGTGGTGTGTGTGTGGTGTGTGTGTGGTGTGTGTGTGGTGGGTGTGTGTGTGGTGGGTGTGTGTGTGGTGGGTGTGTGGTGGGTGTGTGGTGGGTGTGTGGTGGGTGTGTGTGTGGTGGGTGTGTGTGTGGTGGGTGTGTGGTGGGTGTGTGGTGTGTGTGTGGTGGGTGTGTGTGTGGTGTGTGTGTGGTGGGTGTGTGTGTGGTGTGTGTGTGGTGGGTGTGTGTGTGGTGTGTGTGTGGTGGGTGTGTGTGTGGTGGGTGTGTGGTGTGTGTGTGGTGGGTGTGTGTGTGGTGGGTGTGTGGTGGGTGTGTGTGTGGTGTGTGTGGTGGGTGTGTGGTGGGTGTGTGTGTGGTGTGTGTGGTGGGTGTGTGTGTGGTGGGTGTGTGGTGGGTGTGTGTGGTGGGTGGGTGTGTGGTGTGTGTGTGGTGGGTGGGTGTGTGGTGTGTGTGTGGTGGGTGTGTGTGTGGTGGGTGTGTGGTGGGTGTGTGGTGTGTGTGTGGTGGGTGTGTGTGTGGTGTGTGTGTGGTGGGTGTGTGTGTGGTGTGTGTGTGGTGGGTGTGTGTGTGGTGGGTGTGTGGTGGGTGTGTGTGTGGTGGGTGTGTGTGTGGTGGGTGTGTGTGTGGTGTGTGTGTGGTGGGTGTGTGTGTGGTGGGTGTGTGTGTGGTGTGTGTGTGGTGGGTGTGTGTGTGGTGGGTGTGTGGTGGGTGTGTGTGTGGTGTGTGTGGTGGGTGTGTGTGTGGTGGGTGTGTGGTGGGTGTGTGGTGTGTGTGTGGTGGGTGTGTGTGTGGTGTGTGTGTGGTGGGTGTGTGTGTGGTGTG
The DNA here is from genome assembly GCF_982586985.1 of Callionymus lyra. Taxonomy (NCBI): domain Eukaryota; kingdom Metazoa; phylum Chordata; class Actinopteri; order Syngnathiformes; family Callionymidae; genus Callionymus; species Callionymus lyra. The sequence continues at coordinate 5,590,019 of NC_141830.1, forward strand.
TGTGTGGTGGGTGTGTGTGTGGTGGGTGTGTGGTGGATGTGTGTGTGGTGGGTGTGTGTGTGGTGTGTGTGTGGTGGGTGTGTGTGTGGTGGGTGTGTGGTGGGTGTGTGTGTGGTGTGTGTGGTGGGTGTGTGTGTGGTGGGTGTGTGGTGGGTGTGTGGTGTGTGTGTGGTGGGTGTGTGTGTGGTGTGTGTGTGGTGGGTGTGTGGTGGGTGTGTGTGTGGTAGGTGTGTGTGTGGTGGGTGTGTGTGTGGTGTGTGTGTGGTGTGTGTGTGGTGGGTGTGTGTGTGGTGGGTGTGTGGTGGGTGTGTGTGTGGTGGGTGTGTGGTGGGTGTGTGTGTGGTGGGTGTGTGGTGTGTGTGTGGTGGGTGTGTGGTGTGTGTGTGGTGGGTGTGTGGTGTGTGTGTGGTGGGTGTGTGTGTGGTGGGTGTGTGGTGGGTGTGTGTGTGGTGTGTGTGTGGTGGGTGTGTGTGGTGGGTGTGTGGTGTGTGTGTGGTGTGTGTGTGGTGTGTGTGTGGTGGGTGTGTGTGTGGTGGGTGTGTGGTGGGTGTGTGTGTGGTGGGTGTGTGGTGTGTGTGTGGTGGGTGTGTGGTGTGTGTGTGGTGGGTGTGTGGTGTGTGTGTGGTGGGTGTGTGTGTGGTGGGTGTGTGTGTGGTGTGTGTGTGGTGGGTGTGTGTGTAGTGGGTGTGTGGTGGGTGTGTGTGTGGTGTGTGTGTGGTGGGTGTGTGTGTGGTGTGTGTGTGGTGGGTGTGTGTGTGGTGTGTGTGTGGTGGGTGTGTGTGTGGTGTGTGTGTGTGGTGTGTGTGTGGTGTGTGTGTGGTGGGTGTGTGTGTGGTGTGTGTGTGGTGTGTGTGTGGTGTGTGTGTGGTGTGTGTGTGGTGGGTGTGTGTGTGGTGTGTGTGTGGTGTGTGTGTGGTGTGTGTGTGGTGTGTGTGTGGTGGGTGTGTGTGTGGTGTGTGTGTGGTGTGTGTGTGGTGTGTGTGTGGTGTGTGTGTGTGGTGTGTGTGTGGTGTGTGTGTGGTGTGTGTGTGGTGTGTGTGTGGTGTGTGTGTGGTGGGTGTGTGTGTGGTGTGTGTGTGGTGTGTGTGTGTGGTGTGTGTGTGGTGTGTGTGTGGTGTGTGTGTGGTGGGATCAAAATCAGTCTTACGCACGTAAAAAAAAATGATGAACAGCAACATTTAAAACTTTAATTCATATGTGAGAAAGCAGCGATAATGAGAACGTAGGTAACATTATATGTTTGTTAATATTTTGAGTTCAGCGCTGATGACAACCTTTGATGTGTCATCGATATAAACTCAACTTGCAGATGTTTTTATTGACTTTCTTATTAAAGCTGGACCAGAAAACACTTCTGTCAGGGACTGATTTTCCTTGATTTTCTGGAACTCCTGTTGTGTTATCAGTTTTATCTTGATCTTTAAAATATATACTTTATTGAATATTGTTTAGATTGTGTAAGCGCTTTGTGACCCTGGTCTGGTAAAGCGCTATATACATACTAATTACTTACTTACATCAAAGGCTTCAGTAAAAAACAAACATGATGACTTTATTGCTGTAGTACGAATAAACAATTTCCCCGAAGGAGACCTCCTGAGGGATCAATAAAGTTCTACCCAACCTAACCTAAACTACAGCAGGTCTGACTTATTTTGAAATACCATAGCATGGAGAACCACACACACACACACACACACACACACACACACACACACACACACACACACACACACACACAACAATTTTGAAGTTAGAGTGCAAATATAAAGGTGTTCAAATGTTCCTCAGAGCGAACTCATAACTTCATTTTGTATTGATTTCAATGATCTACGACTAGTTCAACTCTTTATATCACTTTTCAAAAAAACATTTCTTGTCCCGCAAAATATAGAATCTGGATAATTAAACACAATATCTAGGTGTTGTGTCCGTAGTTCATCTGTGATTTAAATGTAAACAAAATGTATATTAATAAATTAAATTAACATTTTTATTAATTGTATTAAATTTCACTTCCTTATATGTCCCTATAGTCAATTTTCCAAATGGATCAATAAAGTTCTACATCCATCCCAGTATAAATATAGCCCTTTAGAAAACATATAAACCAACTTCTGGCATAAATGAACGGCTTTTATGTTGACTTGGCAGTAAATAGGACTCAATGAAGTGTCAGTTTCTGTAGAAGCCGTTTTCACTCTTCCTGAGGAAACAACGAAGAGTCAATCCTGAACCATCAGCCAGAAGATTAAACAACAATAACTATCATCATATGACCTTTGAACCAGGAGGATTCCTGTTGGCTCACAGGGAGACGACGTCAAGAGGGCATTGAGGAGCTCCATCAGTGATAGGATGCTCCATCCCAGGTGTGTGAGGGAGAGGTACCGCAGGTCCTTCCTCCCTGCTGCCATCAGACTCCACAACAAGAACACACCAATATAATTATTTAACTGCACCTTTCTTGTTATTTTTGTAAATATGATTGTATATATAATATAGTGCAGATTTATTTTCTATTCTATTTAGATTTTTTCTTTTCTTTTTAATATTTTATTTCTGGGTGTTTTATTTTTTGGTATATTGCTGTTGTTAAACCGAATTTGCCCTCGCGGGACAATAAAAGGATTCCGATTCTGAATCCTGTCGACACATCCGTCTTTCTCATGAAGAACCACAACCCAACCATCCACAATACAACTTTTATTGTACTTCCTCTGACAAGTATTTTGACTGTAGTGAGGATCACAACATGTTTTAACGCCAACATCCCTTTTAAAAAAAACATTTAAAGGTAGTTAGGTGCTGCCATCTTGTGGACATTTGCTGCACCTGCGTCGTCAAGACTTGAAATCAGCATCATCCGTTTACCTTAAAGAAAACCAGCTTGTTCGCTTAATCATTTTTTCATAACGAGGCGGTCAGTCCTCATCGCTGCCCATCTCAAGAGGGTCGTAGTCCGGGTCGTCTTCATCCAGGTCCAAGTCCTCGATGTCCTGGAACAACGACTCGTCCACTTCCACGTTGTTTCCGGCTGAATGAACACAAGGGTTTACGTTCAATAACTGAATCTAGTGGATCAACATGTTCCTGCGCAACAATCTTCAGTATCTGAGTGTAAACAACTGCACTGCTGCAACCATGTGTGTTCACTTCTTCTACACTGTTGTGTGTTTGCATGTATCTGGTGACAGGACAGTTACCTTCTTCCAGGAACTGGATGTCAGACGTGTCCAGGTTGTGGTCCGTCTCAAAGAGCTGCTTGCCTGTGGGACGTTAGACACGTTCATCAGTCAGTGTCGCACTAGAAGCTACTTTCTCATTTACATTGAATCAAAAGTAACTTTTCCATAGGACTTCAAACCACTTCTAGGTTTTCACAGTTGACTGAACGGAGCTTGTGAAGATAAAATATTTACCGGTGAGCTTAATTTTGCCAATTTGTTCCTCTTCCTTCTGCTTTTTCCGTCTCAACTCGTTCATATCCAGCTCGAACTCGGCTTTCCATGCCAGGAAGTTCTCAATAGTCACCACGGTGCCATGGAACGCCACCTGAAGACACACATGTACGTTCCATTTACACAGCTAGCTTGTTGTTTGTCAACTTGTTTGGGTCACAAACTAAAGCTATATATACACTGTATATACACTATATATATATATATATATATACACATATACATATATATACATATATATATCATATATATCATTTTGACCCAACGGGATGAGATCTTGCGTGGAGCCCCAGATCGAGGGAGATTATCAGTGGTCTTGTATGTCTTCCATTTTCTGATAATTGCTCCCACAGTTGATTTTTCCACACAAAGCTGCTTGCCTATTGTAGATTCACTCTTCCCAGTCTGGTGCAGGTCTACACTTCTTTTCCTGGTGTCCTTCGACAGCTCTTTGGCCATAGTGGAGTTTGGAGTCTGACTGTTTGAGGCTGTGGACAGGTGTCTTTTATACAGATAACCACTTCAAACAGGTGCCATTAATACAGGTAAGGAGTGGAGGACAGAAGAGCTTCTTAAAGAAGAAGTTACAGGTCTGTGAGAGCCAGAGATCTTCCTTGTTTGAAGTGACCAAATACTTATTTTCCACCATAATTTACAAATAAATTCTTTAAAAATCCTACAATGTGAATTCCTTTTTTTTTACATTCTGTCTCTCACAGTTGAAGTGAACCTATGATGAAAATTAAAGACCTCTGTCATCATTTTAGGTGGGAGAACTTGCACAATCAGTGGCTGACTAAATACTTTTTTGCCCCACTGTACATACATACATACATAAGTACATACATCTACAGATTGCTTACCTTCTCCGCTTCCTCTGCCTCCTTCTCTCTCTGCAGTTTCTCTTTCTCCCGTCTGGTCTTCATCATGTCCACGATTTCATTAAGTTTCTCCTGAACAGCCGTGACAAGTGTGAAGATCATCACCATGCCCAGGTTCTCCTCAGCCTGCAGGAAGACAGCGCTTAAAGATATGACCAATGGTATTTTTTTTTTGGGGGGGGGGGGGCCTCGAAAGGTGGCCAGTAGTGATGGGCTGATGAAGCTTCATGAAGCAGTGTCGTGTTGTTGACAGTAGGTGGTGACCTCAGTTAAAAAATGATGTCATGTTTCATTAGAACAGATGTTCAAAACAAAGGAAAACAGTGCAGACACCGCCATCTAGTGGACTCTGAAATTAACTGAAAGACCATCTCTAGTGGTTAGCATGTCACACATATGAAGGATCTTCTGCTCTCAAATAAAAAGTCTAAATTGAAGCCAAGACAATTTACTAGCATTGTTAGTAAGTAATAGTTATTTGTAAAGCGCATTTCTAGATTTACACTAATTGAAAGTTTTACTGGCTTTATAGAAAGCTCCGATAGGATATGTCAATCTTTGAATTTCCAAAAACCAAAAATAAAACATCATATATAATTATATGATCAAATAATAAAATAACATTTTAAATCAATTTAGCATGGAATGATTTGAAGTTGGATCTTTTTGGCGAAGGACCGGTTAACGACAAAAACAATATATATATATATATATATATATATATATATATATATATACAGTACTTTTTGTTTGGCCCGTGACCCATATGGTGGATGGATTCCACTCCCTTGTCTGGACTATTGCAACAGTTTGTTTTCATGTCTTAACAAGAAGGATCTGTCTCGCCTGCAGTTGATACAAAACTCTGCAGCGAGAATTCTGAGCCGCTCTAGTAGAAGAACTCACATTTCTCCGATCCTTAAAACTCTTCACTGGCTTCCAGTTTCTTTTAGGATCAACTTTAAAATTCTGGTTCTTACTTTCAGATCTATTCATGGTCAGACCTTCATGATCTGATCCAGCCTTACACCCCAGCTAGGGCTCTGAGGTCTGTGGATCAGAATCTACTTATGGTTCCTGAACACGCTTCTGGACCAGAGGAGAGAAATCCTTCCAGGCTGTTGCTCCTAAGCTTTGGAACGATCTTCCTCTGTGTTTGATGATCTACTGACTCCTTCAAGAAACATCTTAAGACGTTTTTATTTGTTCAGGCTTTTCCTTGATTTTCTGGAACTCCTGTTGTGTTATCAGTTTTATCTTGACTTTTAAAGTATATACTTTATTGAATATTGTTTTGATTGTTTAAGTGCTTTGTGACCCTGGTCTGGAAAAGCGCTGTATAAATAAAAATGACTTACTTACTTACTCCCTATTTCAATGGAGTTTGAAATACCTGCTCTACATTGTGATTATTTATTGAAATATAAACTATAATTAGAAAATAAATAAATAATAATAATCATTAATAGAATTTGTCTTTTTTCTATAAAAAATAAAATCAATACAGTTCTGTTGAATATCGATACCGTGACGTAAAAAAAACATTGACATGTTTAAGTTTATCTATTTAAATTCTCCAAGACCTTAAACATCAGAGCAGTGTTTCTAAGAAACCACTAACTGTCCAGATCTTCTCACCTGCTGCTGGAGTAAAGAAAGAACGTCTTCCACGTCACCATCTTCTAGGTTCTCCTGGGAGTGGATTTCCCACAGCGGAGGCACGTCTGGATATCTCTCTACGTACGTGAACTTCAGAGTCGTCTCCACCGCTGAAGCAAACCAAGCATAGTTATGAGACAGACTTATTTAAATAAACAAATGATTGAAAAATCATTCATAATTGTTTAAGATGCAACATTTAAGTATAAACTTACTTTCACCATCATTTTCTGCGTCTGACGTCACTGTGATAGTAAAACTAATGGGTTGATCTGAAAGCACTGCAAACAGAATTGTGTTTATCAATATCACAAGTTAAGTACACACTTAAAACAAGTTAAGTACACAGTTAAACAAGTTAAGTACACACTTAAACAAGTTAAGATAACTGACCTAAAATAAACTGATCGGTTACTGTATTGTACATTGTTTTTGTGGTTTCGTGCTCACATGACGCACAAATCAATTCATGTAGGGTATGACAAAAATAGTTACACAATAGATGGACTGAAAGAAGATTTAAAGAAGACTGTAGTAACACTTTAGTGAAGTAAGATAACAAATGTCACTCAACGTGTGAGCAGCAACATGCTAACAGTTAGCTCAACACTTGCACACCTGTAAAAGAGTCTGGATATATGGACTCTATCGCCTCCAGTTCGTTTCTTTGCTCCTCCGCGTAGTCCGTCATGTTTGTGTTGTTGAAGGTTATCTCACAGTTAAGAAGAACATAGCAGCTTAATTCAAATTAAACACACAACTTCCACGGCGTGTGCTACTGACGATCGACTATCTCTGGTCTCGATTTCTTATGTCTTAGTTTTGCTATTATGTTTTTCTAATGTCAAACACGTTGTTACGAACACAAAGATTAATTATTAAAATATTCTAAATAATAATTTTATTGATTAATATTTGTTGATCAATGTTTGACAGTGTCGTAAACGATCAAACTCTGGGGTTGACTACTCTTGTCTGACCCCGTGTTTTTCTTCGCTTTAAAATTCAAGCATGAATGGCTACAGCGCCTCCTAGTGGCTATAATATTTTAAACGTGGAAAACTTGCTTTTTTTAACATTAAATCTCCTTTTCTGCTCAAGAGTTGTTGTTTTTACAGTCGCAGCAGGAACCTGCGCCAGCATGGCTAGAAAATACAAACTCCACACAGTACAGTGACAATTCCAGGAGTGCTATGAATACTTTGAGCACTGATATTTCTTCAAATTATGTGTCTTTAGGTGTATATAAAAAAACATTTAAACTATCATATAATTTTCTTTGTGTCATGAACTAGATGCAGCAGAAACGAAGCAGAGCGATGTATGCAACCAAGTTAAACTCCAGTGGCGGCTGGCCCATAGGGGGCGCTGGGGCGCCGCACTCCCACTGATTTGGCTGTTAATTTTTTACTTTATTTATGGTTTTATTTATTTTAGTTTTAAATTATGTAAGTTAGTAAGTACGTTTTATTTATATAGCGCTTTTCCAGACCAGGGTCACAAAGCGCTTAAACAATCAAAACAATATTCAATAAAGTACATACTTTAAAGGTCAAGATAAAACTGATAACACAACAGGAGTTCCAGAAAATCAAGGAAAAGCCTGAATAAATAAAAACGTCTTAAGATGTTTCTTGAAGGAGTCAGTAGATCATCAAGCGCAAAGAGAGAGATTAACATATTTGAATCATCAACTTTGATCATTTTGTATATTTCTAGAACTCTTTACATTGATAAACTATATTTCCTTGATTCTTGTTCTGATTATAATCTTGTTGGTCTGTGTCGTCATTTGTTATATCCGGTCTCTGGCGTGGGTCTGAAGGCTCTTCTTGAATAACCTGTGACGTCCAAATCCACGCTGGCGCGCCCAGTTCTTAATGGGACTTTGGGGAGAACGAACATCATGAATTTAAGAATTAATAGTAAACATTTATGTTGGTTAGCTCAATAAATTGGTGAAACCAGAGTGACAGGGATCAGTAAAGTAGTCCACACACCACCACTCCCACCCTGACCACTGGAACCCCACCGTGTTCTTCCCGCTCTCCTCTCTCAACACTGAAGAGAATGAAAATCAGTTTCTACCACCAGGCTGTTAAACACATCAGCCCATGGGCCCAACAATAAAAATGCCCCCCCCCCAACTCATGAACCTTAGTTAGGTCAAAGGTTAAAGTGGTCATGTCAGGAACATTTTCTTTTAGAGGGGGAATGTTACTGGAAGTGTGAGCATTAAAGACAGGTGGGTTTGAAACGAGCACGACTGCTGTGAGAAGGTAAGCATTCTGTTGTCACCAAAGTTGTTGAGAGAAAGATAATAGACGTCGGACTCCTAGTATGTATAAAAAAAAGTCACTGGTTGCAACGCTGGAAGTACAGGCTGCTTAATTAGAGTCATGGGTCTTCATTTTTATTTCATTCACATATTTAGACATTCAAAGTATAAAACAATGTGGAAAGAATAAATGATTATCTTAATTACTCCCATAAATAAATAACAAGCTCAAGCTTCATCCTTCCCTGGATTCTGAGGTTTACACATCTTTTATTAAATGCTTTGTGCGTTTTCATGGCAAAAATCAAATAGACTTTGATTCATGTACAGTATTTAGCACCTTCAGGGAAGCAGCCACAACATGTATAAAATAAAATAATAACGTTCAATTAAAATGACAGTGAAGCACAAAATAATACAACACAACCAAACACTAGTTCACAACAAAAAAAATATATATATATATATTTACAATGAAAAAAAGACATCCAATGGTCATGAACGGGTAACGTCAAATAAAAGCTAGTATATACAAGAGAAGGGATTCAGGAGGAGGCAGAGGTAATGTGTTGTAAACACTTGATTTGCTTATGAAATAAAATGTTCCTTTGGTACAACTAGTAGGAAACACAACCATAAGGCTAGTATGAGATAAGCCTCTCGTTTTCTGACAGAGATGTTTTTAAAACACTTACAAAGATCAAGGGACTTTGTACAAATGTGTTTGTTTAGGGCACATATTAAACACATTTCTATTCATATTTTATCATATTATATTAAATACCATTCTTCTCTTCCCTCCAATTTTAAAACGAGTAAAATGACACACTTCAAGCAAGAAGAGTGGATTAAATGTAAGCAGACAACAGCGGTTGAACCATAAAGCACTAGTAGGTTTAATTATCATTTCCACAGATGATAGTTTGATTGAACTGTTGTTTGTTTTGAATACATATATTGATGAAATCCTCTAATGAATGAACATAATCAATATCTGTCCTCACATTATTGTGCTCAGAAGAGTGACAATAATATAGTATATTATATATAGGGCATTATATATATTATATTATATTATATTATATTATTATATATTGTACATTATTGTGCTCAGAACAGTGACAAGAATATAGTATATTATACATATTATATTACATTATATTATTATATATTGTACATTATTGTGCTCAGAACAGTGACTAGATAACTCAACATATTTTGCCGTCCTAGCTCATCTCAATTCCATGCTCCAGTTCCATGACCGGCCTCTTCTCTGGAGTGTAGTCTCTGTCCACCTTCTCCACGTAGCGCTGCAGGGTACTGTAGTACTGCTCGCTCCTCGAGAAGCTGTAGAGTTCCGAGATCTCTTCCCAGGCCCTGTGGTTGGGAAAAGGGAACGGTGCCGGATCTTTGTTGTCAAAGAAACTCTGCATGTTTCTCTCCGCAAGTTTAGAGGCATATTCTCCGGCAAAAGACTCAAATTGATCCTTTTCCTTCTCCATGTAGCGCTTCCAGAAGGTGAGCTGGAGGAAGCTGACCTTGGAGCGACAGTTGGTGATACAGGACGTGACGAGACCCACCACAGCTGCGATGATGATGATGCTCCAGCCCAGGATCTGAAGGACAAATATCAGCCGTCTGAACCAAAGTTATAAAACAACATAAATAAATATAAAAGCAAAGATCTTAGATTACGATTACAATGTTTGAATGTATAGCAGTGGTCCCCAGTAACTCGGCCGCACAATAAGATCAATATTTGATATCATCTCCATTGATTTGATTAAGTCTAAGAAACATGATTTACTTCTAATAAAAATGTCATGACACTATTTGGTCACGTGATATGTATCACTGTTCTCATCAGCCATAGATCCAGGATCTCCCTCTCATTCAGCCTTATGGTGGTGACTTGCTTTCCTACACTTGATTTCCTTTTTTTATGCTGGTTGTGTTACGCTTAGATTTACTGTATTTAACTGTTCAGCTTTAGGTTCCATACATTGTGAACACGATTAGGATTTCTTTTAATTATGTAGCTATGACAATAACCACATGCTGTGTCTCAAATCGCATACTTGCGTACTCAAAGTTAGTATTTTTAGTGCGTAAGTGCGTCTCGATTCTTAGTACGCCAATTTAGTGCTCCATGCACACTAAATTGACACTAAAACGCCCACAAAACTGAGTATGGTTCGATGGACACTTTCTACACTAAACGGCTCCATCTTAGTGACGTTGTAAACAGAAGTTACATCATATATAAATGCATATATTCATATACTTACAGGTGTATTTTCAGCAGCAGTAGGAGGATAAACACGTCTTCGCTGCTGATATCAGCTTAAATATCTCGCGAATATTTAGATCCTCATATTTTTTCTTTATTTCTTTTTCCAAACTTGCAAAACGTGCTGCCAGCAGGTGGCGATAGTGTTCAAACCGCTGGTTGAAACCATTGTTAAATAGTAGAAGAAGAAGCTGTCGCGTCATTTCCTGTTAGTGTGTAGCAGCAGAGTTTGATTTGAAACATACTATCTGAGAATTTGTGTACTAGTTAGTTTGTACACTATCCTGATGATACTAACTTCTAGTATACTAAGAGAAGTATGTGATTTGAGACACAGCAACAGTCACTAGCAGGGGTTTTTCATTGAGACTCGGCTCAGGTATTCTGAGCCCTGCAAAGCAACGTGTAATTTGACCTCTTAACTTCTAGCCTTAAGGCTTCCAGAGTCATAAAGGTTTTTCATTGCTTCTCTGTGAAGTCCTTCTCTGTGAAGTCCTTCTCTGTGAAGTCCTTCTCTGTGAAGTCCTTCCCTCTGAAGTCTCTTACCTGAGACTGAGCTCGCAGCATCAACAGCAGCTCCATACGTTCATCCCCAGACAGTTTGGACCTGTCGCAGGGCACCCTGGCCAGCTCCTCCCGACACTTGACGGTCTTGTTGTGGCACAGCAGGTTCACCACAACGTTGTCGTCCAGACCACTCACTGCACACTCGTAAAAGGTCCCGTTGAGCAGGGCCACACAGAGCCACATCAACGGGGCCACGCAGGCTCCGGAGAAGATGTTTGTGAGAACTCTGACGCAGCCACAGCAGTTCCCACGAGGACACAGCTTGAAGGGGTTGTTGCAGCAGCCGGTCAGAAGTCTCCACAGCCTGGTGCTGAAGAACAGACCCAGGACCAGCAGAACCACCGCAGGACCCAGAAGGAAGGTGATCCCATAGCCAAAGTTCTGACCCCGGTTGCACGGGCACTGGAAGGAGACCATGGAGAAGATTCTCTCGCCACCAATGGTGAGTAGAGCCATGAAGCTGTATCCAATGGTGGCCTTTTGGTTCATGAAGAAGCGCAGGACTGTCTGAAAGTTGTCCATGATCTCAGCCGGCATGTCACGCACACACTGCAGGAGTCAATCAGAGTGAGAAGAACAGAAGGAAGAAAAGAAAGAATGAAGCAGAACAAAAAAGGCAGTTGATTTCCTGCTTTTTTTCTTTGCTGACAGACAACTTATGAGCCGCACCCTTCAGCCTCTTCACTCCCCTCCAGACTCCTCCTTCCAACCCGTGGTTCTATAATTACGGCATCTATTGTGCAAGGAAACCCCCTGTTTTTTTGCTACAGCAGAGAGACATCTGTCTTAAAACACTCCCCTTAATAACTGTCTTCAAAAAATACATTTATAAGCAAATCCTGAAGATCCAGATTCCACTGCTTGACATGTTGCTCTTTGACAAGCCAGTATAAATAAAATGTATAAACAACTCACACAATATCACATCAACACAAGTGTAAGCCCTGTCTTGATTCATACCATCTGATCGTAAACATAACAGTGATAAACATATTATTAAAACCAGATAAAGCTTACTAATTGGTTCATTGAGTTTACATTTAGAAGAAAATAGTAATAAAAAGAGCGTACCATTGTCCGTGGAGCAGAGAGCAGGCGGCAGCAGCTGAGTACGACGAGCAAATGAAGGATGAAGGATTCTCTTCGCGGTTTCCTTTTCCATAAAAGCCTGAGAGCTGAGTGATGCTGTTAATGTACATGTGGATTAACAGCAGCGAAGTACAATCATCACCAGATACATTGCAGTGAGTTGCACAGATGCAGTTTGTTATCACTTAAATGAATGCAGTCGTGCTTTGAAAGAGTAGCTAAGATACTGAAAAAAAAATGAATACTGTATATTGATATATAATGAAATACGATTTATGAATAAAAATAAAACTAACGTTATATACTTTAAAGATCAAGATAATACTGAGAACAACACAGGAGTTCCAGAAAATCAAGGAAAAGCCTGAACAAATAGAAACATAAATATAATATAAAATGAAAATGAAATATAAATGCTTTCTACACTCAGAATTGATTGTGAAAACATTCACAAATATTTCTAATACTTGTGGCACTGGGAACTACAGTTAACATGTTGCTCCACTTAAATATTAAAGCAGTAGTAATGTTTTTTACATGTTTAAGAGTAAAAACGTAAGCTTGAAAATAATGTTTCTGGCTCCCCCTAGTGCCGGATCAGTGTAAGAGAAATGTAATAGCTAGTATGTCGCAATATGTACGTTTACAAAAAAAAACTTGTTGTGTCATATTCACATTTGATACTTCTGAAAAAGTCTCAGTATATGAAAAGACGGTCTCTGACCCAATGCTTTAAAGCAGTTTTGTGGTCACATGACACTTAAAAAATATATATAGTTGTTCACTTTTCTTTTTTTCTTTCACTTTTTCCATATTTTAAAAGTTAATTTAGAACATTTTAATAAATTGCCTTTGTTGACATAATACCAGATCCTTTCATTAGGTTGACATTTTTCAACACTTTTCATTTGCATTCATATTAATTATTCATCATTTATTTTTCAATTACTAATGAATGGGATTATTTGATGCATATAAATGTTGTTGTTTTTTATCATTGTGACTTTCTTTTTACTATGTAAGCAGTATTATTTAAACATACATACCTTTATGATCAGAATTATTTATAGTCATAATATTGTATTAATACTATGAATGTATTAATAACACAAACAGTTTTTCGCATAGTTAATCTTTATTACTTTTGTCATCGAAACATTTTATGCAATATAGCGAATTTTAATAACTTGAATGGGTTATGTTGGATCATGTTTAGTGCTTGAAATTCCTGTTTTACTTCTCCAATAATCTTCAATGTTTCAGTGAAACTCCTTCAAATTGTGGTTTTCCACATGCTTGTAAAGTTCCTTTTGAAATCTCCCAATCTTTGCCTGAGGAAAACTCCAGGAACTGCACGACCGGATCTTGTAGTACAAGCTTTTCACGTTTCTTTCAGCAAGCTGCTTGATATGCCGACTGGTCTACTGAGGCCGGCCTGATGTACAAATAAGAGCTTGAATTTCAGCTGAAGTTCAGGAAAGCCACAGCGGATCCAGTAATATGTAGTAAGAATAAAAGACAAAGGTTCCATTTTTGTCACATATGTTTTAATGATTTCTAAATAAAAACACAACACAATCTTTGCATTACATTGCTGTCAGTTAAACTACATGCCAGATGCAACATAAATGAAATTGATTCAAGCAACAGTGTCCCAATAATATACTGGTAACTACAGTTGACATACATAAAAAATAAAGAAATAAATGAAATTATACTAGATGATTCAGTTGCTTTAGAAAAAGGATTTATTATATCTTAGCCGATTTCTTTCAAGCTTTTGCAAAAACAAGCAGTGGAACAAAAACACAAAAGTACACACTCACAACTAAAATAAAATAAAAAAGGGGCCTTACATGCATATTACACGTTATACTGAAGCATGTTTCAGTTATAGTATATAGTAAGTCCACTTCTTCCAGTTTGTTAGTGTTTAACTGCCTCCATTTTCAGTTGAAATGTCACTTTTTCCCCGTTAAATAAATGGTCTACTCGATGAAGACACCAATACAGTCTCAGAGAAGAGATTTACTTTTCAACCAATTTCTCACAATTTATTTTTTAAATGCTTAAGTCAAAATGATACCAAAACAAAATTATAACAGCGAAACATAATAAATATACAAATAATACAAATGAAATCATTCCAGAATTGTTCCAAATTAATGCATAACCAAAAAATGTGATTGGCGTCCAAACTGTCTTCTACAATGTTTTTTTGGAATTGTTGGATTTTAGTGTTTTAAGGTCTTATGAAGAATCGCATGATGTTTTTTAATTCATTTTTTCCCCCCTCCTTTGGAGTATGATCCTTTTGCGGTGGTACAAATGACTTATGTAGCCTAAAAGGTTTCAACAGTGTATAATCATTCTTCCACAAAGTAAATAGAAAATAGTTTTACCAGATATAATCACAGTGAGAGAGAAAAAGGGTGACATATTCAGATTGAAAGTGTCCAAATATGCTTTCAAAACATAAAGTCAAAGACGTGACCACAGGAGGGAAAAAATGGAAAACATTTCGGCTTCCACTAAATAATTAAAACATAACACAATGATATAAATAAGTGTCAGTCAGTCAGTAATATATGGTGATATATATATATATATACAGTGATATATATATGTACTTTCTGAGGAGGCTTCGATCATTTAACATCTGCAGGAAACTCCTCTGCATGTTCTACCAGTCTGTCAGCCAGTGTTTTATGCTGTGGTGTGTTGGGGTTGCACAGGTTGATCAGGAGAGCTGGCTCTGTGGTTGGCATGAAGCTGGACTCACTGGTGCAGTTGCTGAGAGGAGATCATTGAACAAACTACTGTCCATCATGGATGATGACAGTCATCCTCTGAACACTGTCATCAGTGAGCAGAGAAGCAGATGAAGCACGAATGCTCCTCCCATGATGCAACACTAATAGACTCAGGGACTCATTCATTCCTCGGGCTATTAGATTGTACAATTCTGAGTTTGGGGGCAGGAGTGGAGTGAAAGTATCATGATGTTCTGTTCTATGTTAGTCTTTGTATCCTTTGTCTTTGTTATTTTTCTTTGATCTATGTTCTTTATCTTTAGACTTAGATTGTATCATCTTGTTCTTTCTCTTCATTTCTCTTTGTTCTTCTTCTTATTTTATTTTGATTTATTTTTTATGAAAAATTGCTGTATTGCTGTGTCTAATTGGAAAAAAACAATTTCCCGAAGGAGACCTCCTGAGGGATCAATAAAGTTTTACCTATGGTGATGAAAACATACATACATTATACAACAACGATCAATTATCATGATCACACCGGAATATGTGAGACACATTTCCAAAAAAATGAATGTACACTTAACGACGCATTATAAACAGTAATGTTCTGTTTCTACTGCCTCCATATCAGTAGATGGCGCTGTGCTGCAGCGGGACACTGCATACGGCAACTGTCATCCAACCGTCGTGAAGCATTTGTTTAGAACAAACCCGTTCATGCTCTGGCAACTTTAATCAACGTGGAACACTATTATTCCCGAGTTTGGAAAAATAAAATTGACTTGTATCCGGTTGGCGAAGTAGAAGCCGCACGTATAGCGTTCGTTCCCCCGAGAAAGGCTGTGCTTGTCCTTGAACGAGTCTCAGAAATGGCAGAACATACAGGTGAGGATGTTGCTATGCTAGCTTGATAGCCGATGCTAACCAGAGTGAGGTCTGTTTTCAAAACAAACACGTCTTAAGAGTTCATCCTTTATTTCATCATCACATCGTCATGATCAAGACATTTTACATGATGATGGACTGCAGAACATTCCCGGATTGTCTTGGCACTGCTAGGTTTCGACCCTTCGTGTAGCTTAGCAGAGACGTTAGCTCAGTAAACGTATAGATGTTAAACTAAAGTTATTCGTGTCCCTGGTTGACACAACTGAGCTCCACTGAGCTTATCTAATGGTGCTGGTCGTTTTATTTATTGGTTTTACACGCCAAAGGTAAACATGTCGTCTTACCCGCTTGATTCGTGTAAAATGAGGTAATAATCACGTAAGAACTGTAATGTCTGATTCCGAGCTTTGAAAAAGTACTGATATATTAATACAAGTCGCACTGTTTCTTAGAGCAAAACGATGCCAAGTACGACAGTTCTCCACCACCAGCAGGGATCACAGACCAGGAGAAGGAGATGGCCGCCTGTGCTTATGAAGCTTATAAGGTAAACGTTTCTTCATACTACATGAAAACTGTATTTATTATTTTTGTGTTTCCTTATCTTGCTTACACGTAAAGTAGAACATCGTCTTAAAATTCTTGATATTAAGATTAATGTCGTATAATCTTTATCAACATATCGATTTTTGTTGCAGATAATTGATGGAATAACCAAAGTTAAGCAGCACCCTGAACCCTAAACATTGTTGTAGAAACTTGTGTGTTAGGTTAGTAAGTAAGTAAGTAATTTTTATTTGTATAGTGGTTTTCCAGACCAGGGTCACAAAGCGCTTAAACAATCTAAACAATATTCAATAAAGTATATACTTTAAAGGTCAAGATAAAACTGATAACACAACAGGAGTTCCAGAAAATCAAGGAAAAGCCTTAACAAATAAAAGTGTCTTAAGATGTTTCTTGAAGGAGTCAGTAGATCATCAAACACAGATGTTTCTTGAAGGAGTCAGTAGATCATCAAACACAGATGTTTCTTGAAGGAGTCAGTAGATCATCAAACACAGATGTTTCTTGAAGGAGTCAGTAGATCATCAAACACAGATGTTTCTTGAAGGAGTCAGTAGATCATCAAACACAGATGTTTCTTGAAGGAGTCAGTAGATCATCAAACACAGATGTTTCTTGAAGGAGTCAGTAGATCATCAAAAACAGATGTTTCTTGAAGGAGTCAGTAGATCATCAAAAACAGAGATCGTTCCAAAGCTTAGGAGCAACAGTCTGGAAGGATTTCTCTCCTCTGGTCCTGAACCGTGTTCAGGAACCATCAGTAGATTCTGATCCACAGACCTCAGAGCCCGAGCTGGGGTGTAAGTCTGGATCAGATCAGGTTAGGTAGAACTTTATTGATCCCTCAGGAGGTCTCCTTCGGGATATTGTTTTTTTCCAATTAGACCCAGCAATGCAGCAATTTTTCATTAAAAAATAAATCAAAATAAAATAAGAACAAGAACACAGAGAAATAAAGAGAAAGAACAAGATGATACAATCTAAGTCTAAAGATAAAGAACATGGATCAAAGAAAAATAACAAAAACAAAGGATACAAAGACTAACATAGAACAGAACATCATTATACTTTCACTCCACTCCTGCCCCCGAACTCAGAATTGAACAATTTAATAGCACGAGGAATGAATGAGTCCTTGAGTCTATTGAGTACTTCTTATTGTTGTTACAGCCCTTACGATAGAATAGTAATGAAAAAGCCGCTTCAAGTCAGTGGTATATTTCAGCTACCAAAAAGATTTTATTAGAATTGCCGTCAATGATCGTTTGCCAGCATTTAAAGTGTATTGTAAAACATTGCTGTTACAGGTGGGAACACATCAAGGGGCCGGCTGTGATAAAATTTTCAGCCCTATAAAGCCGTAAACGCACATAATTTACACAGCTGAACAGTATTCCTTTTCTGGAACTCCTGTTGTGTTATCTTGACCTTTAAAGTATATACTTTATTGAATATTGTTTTGATAGTTTAAGCGCTTTGTGACCCTGGTCTGGAAGAGCACTATACAAATAAAAATTACTTACTTACTTACTTTATATATAGCCGGTATCAACCCAGACACACTTTGTTTAGGTCGTGTCTGGTCAAATCAATCACGGGTGAACTTGCTTGCAACTAGAAGTAACTCGCAGATGAGGGACGTAGTTGTGTAAAAGCTCTGCCAGATAAGGGGAAGGGTCGAAACTGTCAAGAGCTTTAAAGACAAAAACAATAATTTAAATTTATTCTCAAACTGAAAGTATACTTATCAGACTATAAGCTATAAACAATGACTGAGATGTGTAAAGAAAACATTTGTCAAGTTGTTAAATCACTATGCTACATTAACACCATTGAACTTGTCAAAAGGAAGGTGTGTGTTTGCTTTGCAAATAATATAGTTGCCTGATTTAATGGAAGTTATTATTGCTTCAAAAATGGAAAATCTACTATTTTAAAATGCATAACATTGCAGCATTTCAGTTGTAAGCATGTATTTTTTTTCCCCTGCCATTTTTATTTACGATTAAAATGGGCTGAGTGAAGTTCACAAAAGAGAATCAACACCAGTCTTCACTCAGCTACTCAAACATTTTCACGTGTGTTATTTTATTAAATAGTTGAATTGCCTGTAAATAAATGTTACAATTGGTTGAAATTAAATGTTAGAATTTGGTGGAAATTAAATATTCAAGTTCAAGACCCAAGGCTGTAACATTGTCACAAACCAAATGTTGCCGATTAATTACCTCAGAGATTGAACGTCGAATGAAGGCGTCCAATCGGGTCTGGACCGATTACAAGGCCGTTTCCCTGACGTCTTTATTGTCCGTGTACTTACGAATCTTTAACCGGTAAAAAGTTAGACTTGCTCTCAAACACAGTTTGAATGAAGCCCCTTTTCTGGCCAAAAAGTGATTAACTGGAAAAATATTGATGTCTGTCTGTATTTTAGTTGTAAACAACTTTATATTTATATTATAATGGTTCATATTTAGTGACCGTCTAAATGTTTACGCCTTTACCTATGTTTGTTAGCTCATGTTGCTAAAGGGTTAGACTTGGTTGGCTTGGAATTTACATATAAAAATAAATTATTTTTTAAACTTTAATATATAATGTAATTTCATTAAAAAAGCAAAGTATATATTTGTATATACAGTATATATATTTGACAGCAATTCAAAGTATTTTATTCATAAGGAAATTACTTTGTGGGTTAAAAGAAACCATTAATCATAATTTAACAATTCATTTATATCTGCTTTTTATTTTCAGGTGATGTTTATTTGTCATTGTGATTTAATAATGTTTTTTTAAACTGGGTTATTTGTTAGACAGAAACTTTAACATTATTGCTATGCAAAAACCCTCTGGTAGAGGAAACGTGTGTGAAGTTGTAGATTTATTTAATAAATGTGGAATTTCCATCTTGTTAACATTTTTGTGTTTCAACTGATCTGTGCTTCTTCCAGGCTGCAAGGTACGAAGAGTCCCTCAAACATCTAGCTGCACTTCGAGAGCTAACAAAGATGGACTACAAGATTGCAATGAATAGAGCTGTAGTTGAGTTTTACAAAAGTGGTCAGACCACCACTGGAATCTTGAAGCAGAAGCTGCTTGCAATGAAGAACCAGGTACGTTTATTGAGGTTTAAGTGAAGTCAAAATGCCATCGACTGCTCCATACTCGTGTTGTTATTGTTGCTGCCCAGTAAACTAACCAGCCATCTAGCACAATAGGGTAATTTCTTGTGCTGTCGATGATGTGCTTCTGCTGAATTCCTGTATCATAATGGTTGGGTTTAATCTCAGTTGGATATCTCAACGCATTTGGGGTTAACGGTGTTCTCTGATTGTTATGTTAAACCTTTAAAACCCTGTTTTTAAGATGTTCTAATTTTCTGCCTTCAAGATATCGAGGAGTTTCACAGCTCATTTTCGTCTAGTGCTTGGTTCAGTGAAAACTCCAAACGTTAAGCAAACTGATCAAGGTTACTGCATTTAAAAAAACCTCAAAACTTTGTAGGAGTTTTGTCAAGCACGCTTTCCTATGACAAACCCTGTGAGTACCAACTCACACCAACTCCTGGTTAATCTGACTCTGTTTAATGTTTGACAACTAATGACAACTTCTCTGCTATGTTTAATGAAACATAATCTACTTTTCCTTAATAAGAGTCTGGGACGTTACTTATTTATTATTATTCTGCCACATGGTTGACTTGTTGTGGTAGAAAATTTTATAAAGATGATAAGAATAGCTCAGATGGTAGAGTGGTTGCCTGCAGTCCAAAAGGTTGCAGGTTCAATCCCAGCTCCAGACAAGCTTGTGTCGTTGTGTCCCTGAGCAAGACACTTTACCCTGATTGCTCCTGATGGTAGACTTGGCGCAAGTGTGCAGCCTACAGCCTACTCCCATCAGTATGTGTGAATGGCTGTCAAAAGCACTACCGAATTTCCCCTCGCGGGACTAATAAGGGATTCTAAAAAATTTTTTTTTTATAAAGATGATAAGAATGCAAAGATTGTCTTCCAATACTTTAGCTTACCGATTAAAAAAGAAGAAAGAAAATCCCTTTTACTCATGGTCTAGTAGGTAACCATTTCTTTGACTTATGAGTTCTGTATTGTTCATCAGGTTCGCACCACTACAGAGGATGTAGACGGGCTGGACGACGTGGAGAATAGTTTGTTGTATTACAATCAAGCCGTCATCCATTATCACATGCGGCAATACTCCGAAGCCATCTCTATTGGGGAGAAGCTCTACCAGTTTTTGGAACCATTTGGTATGTTTTTGTTTCATTCCTATCCCATACATTTTTAATATGTTTATCCATGTCTTCAGAATTCAACAAAACGGCTAAATGTATATAATTGTTTAGAGAAAATGATGCTCAATGTTATCTGTTTTTCCACTCACTGACAAAGTTTTGCATTAGTAGCTTAGGATTTGTTTTTGGCCTGGAATCATTGTTTAATTTGTCCTAGAAGAGAAGTTCGCTCAGGCTGTGTGTTTCCTGCTGGTGGACCTATACCTGCTCACCTTCCAGCCAGAGAAGGCGCTGCACCTGCTCGCTGTGCTCGACAAGCTGGCCGTACAAGGAGGAAACAAGAACGGCAAAGGAGAGGTGAGACGCACACATGGACACTTTGACTTCATAAGAAACGTTTTTATTGTTTCTGTCTACGTCCGACTTGTTCTTAAATACTGCTGTCTGACTGCTACCCTTTTATTATACATCAGGATGTTTAAAAACGGTTACATTTTCTACAAAGTAACAAGTTACTATTTAAATAAAGTCCACTCCTGTTTTGGTTGCTAACCTGCAGTATGATCACGTTATTGGGTTTCATTCTTTATAACCAATATTACAATTCCTTTTTTCTGTCCTTTACTAGTTCATTTTCCACTAATAATCAATGTTTTTCCGATTTCCTGTTTTATCTAATTGAGTATACATTTAAGAAATGTGTGGAAAGAATTATGCATAATGAACCTAGAGAAATTGAAAGTAAAAGTTGAGCTAATCACACTGTATTAAATCTTATTAATCGTATGTATTAATCTTTGTATCCTTTCTCTTTGTTATTTTTCTTTGATCTATGTTCTTTATCTTTAGACTTAGATTGTATCAAGTTGTTCTTTCTCTTTATTTCACTTTGTTCTTGTTATATTATTTTTATTTATTTTTTATGAATAATTGCTGTATTTGCTGTGTCTAATTGGGAAAAAAAAACAATTTCCTGAGGGATCAATAAAGTTCTACCTACCTACCTACCTTAAATGTTTTCACATCAAAATTAAATATTTAGTACTTCATGAATACTTTCTCCAAGGATCAAAATTCACCTTTTCTGTTGAACTCCAGCTCAACAATTCAAGCAAAGATGGAGGGAACCAGAAAGCAGAGTTCATGGCCTTGATCGAGGCGGCCAAGTCCAAAATGCACCAGGTGAGTTGAAGCAGCTAATGTTGTCGTTAAAGTGTGTGTTTGAGAATCTCAATGTGACTTCTCTGCCTTTAAGTACAAAGTCCGAGCATACATCCAGATGAAGTCATCCAAAGCCTGTAAAAGAGAGATTAAGTCTGTGATGAACACTGCAGGAAATGTAAGTAGTTTAATTTTGGCTTTTATAAACTCCTACATATTCATTATAGTTGAATGTAATGCCAACTAATTAATCTACAAATGAAACTTGGTTATGATTGAGTATTTGATTCCAGACATTCCTCTGAAGTCTATTTAATGATCTGGTTGCATTTGCTGTCAAAAGAAAAGCTGCAGAGATATTGAACAGTGTGTTTCCTTCAGTCTGCCCCCTCACTATTCCTCAAGAGCAACTTTGAATACCTCAGAGGAAACTACCGTAAGGCTATAAAACTGCTCAACAGCTCCAACATAGCGGAGCACCCTGGTCCCATAAAGACAGGTGAGGGTCTGCCTCATTATCCCCGATCATCAGTGCTTCTTACTCAAAGGTGCGTGTCTGTGTCGTGACAGGAGAATGTGTGCGATGCATGTTCTGGAACAATCTGGGCTGCATCCACTTTGCGATGGGAAAACACAACCTGGGGATTTTCTACTTCAAGAAGGCGCTGCAGGAGAACGATCACACCTGTGCACAGCTGGGCGACGGCAGCAATGGTCAATGTGAGTGACATACTCCGGGTCAACTTCTTAGATGTGTACTTGTCAGGAGATTGTTTCTCGTGCATGAGTGAGTGTGTTAAGGCAATCATTTATGAGGGATCAATAAAGTTTATCTACCCTATTTTTTAAAAATAAACCAATAGAAAATGCTGCTATTTAGCTACAGCTTATCAAGAAACCCACGTATCCAGCTCATTTTATTTCGCTTATATCAATTATTTTATTTTTACATTGCATTATTATTTGATAATTAATAAGTAAGTAAGTAATTTCTATTTGTATAGTGCTTTTCCCGACCAGGGTCACAAAGCGCTTAAACAATCAAAACAATATTCAATAAAGTATATATTTTAAAGATCAAGATAAAACTGATAACACAACAGGAGTACCAGAAAATCAAGGAAAAGCCTGAACAAATAGAAACGTCTTAAGATGTTTCTTGAAGGAGTCAGTAGATCATCAAACACAGAGAGAGAGGAAGATCGTTCCAAAGCTTAGGAGCAACAGTCTGGAAGGATTTCTCTCCTCTGGTCCTGAACCGTGTTCAGGAACCATCAGTAGATTCTGATCCACAGACCTCAGAGCCCGAGCTGGGGTGTAAGGCTGGATCAGATCACTGATGGAAGGTCTGACCATGAATAGATCTGAAAGTAAGAACCAGAATTTTAAAGTTGATCCTAAAAGAAACTGGAAGCCATAAGATGAGTTAATTCACAAAGTGTTTCAAGTGCTCTTGTCATAGTTCATCTTTGATCAACAGGATTACTTAAAATGTTGTGTCTTGTCACAGTTGTTTCCTCTTTCTCATGTCATCTCTGTCCTGCAGCAAAGAACTTCACGGGCATTCCCATGTGTGCACTGCTCGCTAACAAGCGCCATGAGCTGCTGTACAACTGTGGCATCCAGCTGCTGCACATCGGTCGGCCTCTGGCAGCGTTCGAGTGTCTGATGGAGGCCGTGCAGGTGTATCATTCCAATCCACGGCTGTGGCTACGGCTCGCAGAGTGCTGTATCCTGGCCAACAAAGGGGTACGAGTGCCCACAATGACATATAGTCCATTTTTTAAATATTTAGTTGTGTAAATCAGCTGTGTTTGGTTCCTACATAGGGGTCTGAGCAGGAGAACAAAGGTCTACCGTGTAAAAAAGGAATCGTTCAGTCTATCGTCGGACAAGGTTACCATCGCAAGATTGTATTGGCGTCACATTCTACTCTTAACACCGTCTACAGGTCAGTGTTTTCTCTTGATGTGCCATTTTTACTGCCAATCTAATGCAAGATTCATTGGCATCTGACAGCAATTCCAGTGAAGACATCTTAATCCTCTTTTGTCACACTTTTAGTAAAAAAGAAAAGAATCTTGTAGCCTTGTTTTTCATTTTAAGTAAGCTTTAAAATATATATTTAGTATCTAAATAATAAGATGTGTATAATCAGAAGTAAACCTTTTAAAATTGATTGAAAAAAAAAAAGTATGTTGGCGACGATTGCATTTGTGATTAATCAAATGATTTTCCTGAATAATCACGATTAATCGCAATTCAAAATCCAATAATGAATTCAAAAGTAGTTTTCTTTTCATGCTCTTCTTTCATATGTCTCGTCTATGTCAGTAGAACATATTCAGTGTAAATTACAACTTAAAAAATATAAGTTGAAAATAATTGTAATCATTATAATCATATAATCATTTGAAACTTTAATCGCATCTCCACACCTGTTTTCTCACATCCCCTCCATCATCAACTCCCACAACCTGTTACAGAAAATACATGATTATTTGCTTAAAAAAAATTGGGCATCTTTCTCCTTAAATGCACCAACAATCTTGCCTGTAAGCAGCTTTTGTTAATATGCGATAAAATAAATGTCTGAATTAAGAAGTCGATGCCTAAGCGTTACTAACATGTCTACCATGCCCAAGAATATATATATATATATATATATGTATGAAAAATATTAAATGGAATGTATTTTCCCACACAACATCCTGATAGCCACTGTCATTCCGCTCGCACAAATGATGCATTGTTCACCAAAAAGTCCCATGATTTGCTGGAATTGAGAAGCTAAAACAATGTCCTGAACAGCATCGTAACTACTCATGAGAAACCTGGATCATAAACACTCTTGAGTGCTTTTATTTGTGCAAAATGAAGAGCGAGAAATGTAGATCAATAATGAATAATTCATTGTGATTAATCAAAATGAATCGACGTCAACCCTGATCTTACTATGATTTTATCATCCGACGGCACTAACTGCATATTTTTGTGTGTTTGCCCAGCGAGGGCCAGTCAGCAGCGATCCCTGTAGCCAGTATGGAGTTTGCAGCCATTTGCCTAAGAAACGCACTCCTGCTCCTCCCAGAACAGCAGCAGGACGGCAAGACGGAGAACGGCTCCAAGACGTCCACCCACTCAGGCAGCACCGAGAGCTGCGTCGACAATAATGACTCCTGCAGGCAAGTGACACCTGCTCTTGGATGCGATTGTTTTACTAAGACTTATTGTCGTTTTAAGGAAAAAACTGTATATAATAAAAATATAATGAAATATTTAAAAATACATGGGCCGCACCGTTCATGAGATATTCACAACGACATTCAATACGATGGTACACAGAAACCTTTTTTCATTTATAAGTAAAAAAAAAAAAATCGGTCCAAACTTGACACACTAGATACGTGGGTTTCTTGATAAGTCCTGGCAGACTATCTTATCAGTTTTCGTCATCTCTTTATTGAGTCGGTTCTTTACGCTTCCATCGGCAACATCTTACAATCGGTTTATTATTGTTGATTGTAGATATGTTTTTTATAGTCGTGGTACAGAACGCTGCTCGTGTATCTTATCGCTGGTGTTTGTGTGCCAGTGGGAAGAGTCCAGAAGCCGACAAGTTGTTTCCTGCACCACCGTCGTCTCCTCTTAGGAAACAGGAAGTTGAAAACCTCAGGTGAGTAACCTTCATGTTCGGTCGTCGTTAACCTTTTTTTTAGAAGCATCTTAAAATCTCTTAAGTGTAATACTTGTTCTGTGTCACTGGTGAGAGTCGAGAAGGTTCTTTCTCTCAATAATGTCCCTAAAATGATTATGGCGTGGGATTTTCTTTCAATATGATATCATTAGTGTGAATCACAACCATAGATGGAGGTCTTTGCTTATGCTAGATATCCACAGCAACTGCATCTCTACAGCAGAGGGGGAATGAAAACTTTGTTCAGGAAATGTGTAGAAAGAATTAAACAAGTCAGAGGCGTTTGTTTTGACAATTAAGACAGAATGACATGTTTTTATTACACCTGCCCTGGTAAATGACGTCAGTATTGTCATGACATGATAACTTGTCACATTCTTACTGCGTGTTGCTGGGTTTATATTCCCAATGTCATTGCTATATTAATATTTGGCTTCCATACCTAATGTCTTTTAGTTTAGGTTAGGTTAGGTAGAACTTTATTGATCCTCAGGAGGTCTCCTTCGGGAAATTGTTTTTTTTTCCCAATTAGCCACAGCAATACAGCAATTATTCTTAAAAAAATAAATAAGAACGAAATAAGAACAAGAATAAAGAGAAAGAACAAGATGATACAATCTAAGTCTAAAGATAAAGACAAAGATCATAGGTTTAAGAAAAATAACAAAGACAAAGGATACAAAGACTAACATGGAACAGAACATCCAGATACTTTCACTCCACTCCTGCCCCCGAACTCAGAATTGTACAATTTAATAGCCCGAGGAATGAATGAGTCCCTGAGTCTATTAGTGTTGCATCTGGGAGCATTGGTGTGCTCAGTCTGCTGAGTTTGTGACATTATATAACGCTGAACGTCTTTTGTCCCAAACTTGTGTAGATATAATTATTATAAATTAAAGAAATGCTTACATGTGCAGTTTGGAAGTTCTGACCAGTGACCAGCCATGACTGGAATAAGCACTTTAAAAGAAATGTGATTTGATCCTCGGGTGAGAAGAGAGTTTAGAGAATGTTCATCAGTAGATTTAACAGTAGCTGTGGCCAAAAATGATTGACGGGTTGTAACTGCATGTTATAAATAACATCATTAATGGACTCTTGTTGTGCAGGTGCTCCATCCTAGCTTGCAGTGCTTATGTGGCGCTGGCTCTGGGAGACAACCTGATCGCTTTAAACCACGCCGAGAAGCTGCTGTATCAGCCCAAAGTGTCGGGGTCACTCAAGTAAGTCGCTCACGTTTATACTCTCGTGTGTGTGGAGGTCCTCGCTTCCATGACAACATCATCGTCACACCCTCGCCCCCCCAAACAGGTTCCTGGGCCACCTCTACGCAGCAGAGGCTCTCATCTCTCTGGACCGGATCTCTGACGCCATAGCCCACCTGAACCCTGAGAATGTCACGGACGTGTCGATGGGTGTGCTGAACACGGAGCAAGACCAAGGTCACTAACCCACAATCTGTTCTAACATTAGGACCAGATGAACACGACCAGCATCATTGTTGCACCAGAATCAACTGTTGTTTTACAACATGTTCCAATTTTGTATTCATTTTCTCTAAACTCTGACAGTCTATGTAACTACACACTTCACTTTAAAGATGAAACACTGGATGAATTTCACTGTCAATGTGGTACAGATGGAATCATGAGGGAACATTGAATTAAGGTTGATTAAGTCATTTATTACACTAACAAATCGTGTTAAATGACCATTGCTAATGTGTCAAGTTTGATAACATTCAATTTATTTACTGTTTTGACAGCGCTGTGAGCAGTATTTATGGAATTGTTGGAAATAAAGAAATGAGTGGAAAAAACAAACTAATATATGGAATAAATGCACGCAGGAGTTAGGGGTGTGTAACTAGTGCAGGGGTGGCCAACCCGGTCCTCAAAGGGCCGCAGTTTTTTGCAGGTTTTTGTTCCAACCGATCGAGCATGTCCAGTTTAACCAATGAGGTTTCAGCTGAAACAAGCTGCTTAGACTCCTGATTGGTCAAAAGGTGTCCTCTTGATTGGTTGGAACAAAAACCTGCAACCACTGCGGCTCTTTGAGGACCGGGTTGGCCGACCCTGCACTAGTGGTACAATATAATATTTTGATGATGTCGTCAAAATATGGCCAAACATCCGCTTTAAAAACCGCTGGAGTCGACAGTAACCTGTCACCCTTTTTAGTGATTTTATTGTTCCTTCAGCTGCGGAGGACAAAATGACTGCAGATGACACAAAAATGAACAAACCGACGTCAATATTTGCGTAGAAATAAGAGAGTATTTGCTGACCAGGACCATAGAATGTAGTTCTAGGAAGCCTGGTGTGAGTAGGATGAGCTGCTCCTCTGTTCACACGTCCTTCTCTCCACAGGCTCAGAGAAGGGCGACGATCCAGTGGAGTCACGTGAGTGAGAACTTTTGAGTTTGAAGTCCATTTGGACGATGATTCACTTTGTTTTTGTTTTGTCCGTGCGAGCAGCAGGGAAGCAGACGCCGCTGTGTTACCCCAGCAGCGTGACCTCTGCCCGGGCCATGATGCTCTTCAACCTCGGCAGCGCCTACTGCCTCAGGAGCGAGTACGACAAAGCCCGCAAGTGTCTGCATCAGGTAACCAACATCTCTTCCTGGAAAATATAATGTACACGAGTGGAGAAGAAACGGTGACGAGAGGAAGGAATGCACGGAATAAGTCGTTGTTTGATGGGTTTTAAAGATTCAGATCAGGTTTAATGTCGGTATTATGTTCACTTAGTCAAAATAGAATCAAACGACCAGCGAAACAGGAGCTTTAGACTGATTTGTCAAGTATGAAGTAAGATTTCAACCTCTAGCTTTTTGACTTAAATCATGACACGTTCAGAGTTACCTCTTAGGTTTTAGATGATTCACGGTCGTATTTCTATGGTTTATTGAGATTTATTTATTAAAACCAAAGGCCCATGAAAGTCGTTCTCAAGTGAAGTGATCGATGATAAGTTAGTTTGACATGGTTTCTCGATGATGATGCAAGTAATTATTTGTAAAGTTTGAATCAAAAAACTTTGAACAGTGATGATTCGATTTCGACCTTTTCTCAGGCGACTTCAATGGTCAACACCAAAGAGATTCCTCCAGAAGCCATCCTGCTGGGCGTGTACCTGGAGCTGCAGAACGGTGAGTAGAAGAACACCATCATGTTGGAAGATGGTCTTGGATTCAGGTGAACTGAACCGTACTGTGGTGTTGATGAGCTGATGACGCATGAAGCAGGTCAGTCGTTGGAACCCTCAGTTAAAAATGCTGTGAGGTTCCATTAGAAAGGCTGTATAATGGAGCAAAGAGCGCCATCTAGTGGGCTCTGACACTCTTGCTGCGTCTCAAATCGCATACTTGCGTACTCAAAGTTAGTATTTTTAGTGCATAAGTGCGTCTCAATTCTTAGTAAATTGCAAAATAAAGTGCTCCATACACACTAAATTGATACTAAAACGCCCACAAAACTGAGTATTATTCGATGGACACTATCTACACTAAACAGCTTCATCTTAGTGACGTTTTAAACGGAAGTTACGTCATATATATATAATATTCATATACTTACAGGTGTATTTTCAGCAGCAGTAGAAGGATAAACACGTCTTCGCTGCTGATACCAGCTTAAATATCTCGCAAATATTTTTCGATTCTCATATTTTTTCTTTTTTCAAAACTTGCAAAACGTGCTGCCAGAAGGTGGCGATAGTGTTCAAACAGCTGTTTGAAACCATTGTTAAATAGTAGTAGAAGAAGAAGCTGTCGCGTCATTTCCTGTTAGTGTGTAGCAGCAGAGTTTGATTTGAGACATACTATCTGTGGAGAATTAGTTACTAGTACACTATCGTGATGCATACTAACTTCTAGTATACTAAGAGAAGTATGCAACTTGACTGACTCGGGGTCTGTTCACAGGAAACACTCAACTGGCTCTGCAGATCATCAAGAGGAACCAGCTGACGCCCGCTCTAGTCCAGAGGGTCTCGCCCCCCGAGTGCCGCAAGAAAGCCGCCCCCCCCCTCCAGCTGCCGTCATCCTTCACGCAAGTGCAGCGCAAATGAGCCCCCCCCCCCTCCCCCGACAATATTGTTTGCCCCGTAACACAGCACCCCCTCTGCTGTCTTTTTAATTTTTAAGTGTTTTGGCAACAAAATAAATAGTATTTACTGTAAATGAAGGGAGTGGATTTGTGCAGCAACTGTCGCTTTGAATGTCCCGACGCAAGTGATCAGCGATGACTCGGCAAAAAAAGTCAGTCTGGGCTTGTGGTGGAACTTCAGAAATCCAAATATGTGGAGCAAGAACATTTGTTTTTAAAAAAAGAAAGTAAACGCCCTTAATTGTATCATGTTTTTATTGATGTACAATAATTCCATATATTCCTATTTTTCTGAAAATAAACGTTTTATTTTTATCCCATTCGTTATCATAGTTTACACACATAGCACTCTTATCATACTTTTTCTTTTTCTACTCCTTTTGTTGTGTTTTTATCGAAGCCAGAACATGTTTCCTTCAAATACAGTCAAACATGTCTGTGATGACATTTAAACTCTAAAAGATTGTGTCGGTACTTTTTTTCCCTTCCAAACCTTCCCAGCATTCACGCTTTTCATCTGAGCCGATCACAACTTCTACATTTCTGTTCCCAGTATTTATTTGCATCGAAATGTAACCTTGCCGAGGCAAATACCCTCATATTTAAATTGAATACAAGTTAAAATATTGATATAATATAAAGCAATATTACAAAACGAATCAATAAAGACATGAGGTCAATGCTTGGAAATATTCAAATGTCAATCCCATAATAGTCTTATGTTAAAGGTGCAGTTCAGACGAGTCTTGACTGAAGCTCACGTCAGTGTTGATACAGTTTTGTAGTTTATCTATAGTCTCGATCCTATCAGGTTGGAGTCTGGAGATGAGATTTCAGATTCACAATAGTAAGAAGTGAAAGATCTGATCTCTGAAAAACTGTTATGAAAAGTATTATGGCTCATGTGTACACAGAGAACTCTTCTCACTGAAGTCTTCATTTGTACAGACTCATCAGAAACATGGATTTTCTGCTCATCATTCGCTCATTTCATGTTCCATCAATCCTTCATGAACACATCAAAACAGTGCAACTCTATTAGAACCGTTGGCAACAGTCACGACAAATAAATCCACACACACTGAAGTCATCAAACTTCAATGAAAATACTTTAGAGAATCTAAAAAGTGCTTCTTACAGTGGAAGGTTTAGTGTGGAGTCCACACGTCTACTCTCAGCTCCTCCAGTCCCAGGGCACACACAGGTCACCGTCCTGCATCACGGAGTAGAAGTGCGACACGCAGACGTGGAGACCCTGGAGCGGCGGCTGGTGAAGGTCCAGCAGACGGCGGCAGCACTGGACCATGTGACCGGAGCTGATGCTGGGCTCCTTGGACAAACCCCTCAGCGAGAGACTCTGGACACACTCCTTCACCAGGGCTTCCTCCACCACCTGCAGTCTGGACACACATGTGCTGTGTCTCAAATCACATACTTCTCTTAGTACACTAGAAGTTAGTATGCATCAGTTTAGTGTACATACTAACTAGTAACTAATCCTCCACAGATAGTTTGTCTCAAATCAAACTCTGCTGCTACACACTAACAGGAAATGACGCGACAGCTTCTTCTTCTACTTCTATTTAACAATGGTTGCAACCAGCTGTTTGAACACTATCGCCACCTGCTGGCAGCACGTTTTGCAAGTTTGGAAGAAGAAATAAAGAAAAAATATGAGAATCTAAATAATCGCGAGATATTTAAGCTGATATCAGCAGCGAAGACGTGTTTATCCTCCTACTGCTGCTGAAAATACACCTGTAAGTATATGAATATATATGCATTTATATATGATGTAACTTCCGTTTAAAACGTCACTAAGATGGAGCTGTTTAGTGTGTTTAGTGTCCATCGATCCATACTCAGTTTTGTGGGCGTGTTAGTACGCCAATTTAGTGTGCATGGAGCACTAAATTTCGCATACTAAGAATTGAGACGCACTAACGCACTAAAAATACTAACTTTTAGTACGCTAGTATGCGATTTGAGACAGCAAATGTCTC
This sequence comes from Callionymus lyra, assembly GCF_982586985.1. Taxonomy (NCBI): domain Eukaryota; kingdom Metazoa; phylum Chordata; class Actinopteri; order Syngnathiformes; family Callionymidae; genus Callionymus; species Callionymus lyra. The sequence goes on from NC_141830.1 coordinate 5,621,683, forward strand.
AAATCAAACTCTGCTGCTACACACTACCAGGAAATGACGCAACAGCTTCTTCTTCTACTACTATTTAGCGATGGTTTCAACCAGCTGTAGGAACGCTATCGCCACCTGCTGGCAGCACGTTTTGCAAGTTTGGAAAAAGAAATAAAGAAAAAATATGAGAATCGAAATATTCACGAGATATTTAAGCTGGTATCAGCAGCGAAGACGTGTTTATCCTTCTACTGTAACCTGTAAGTATATGAATATATATATATATATATATATGTGGTGCAGCCTACTCCCATCAGTACGTGTGAATGGCTGTCAAAGCGCTTTGTGACCCTGGTCTAGAAAGGCGCTATATAAATATAGATTATTAATTATTATTATTATTATTATTATTATTATTATTTTTTATATATATATATATATATATGAAGTAACATCCGTTTACAACGTCACTAAGATGGAGTCGTTTAGTGTAGATAGTGTCCATCGATCCATACTCAGTTTTGTAGGCATTTTAGTGTCAATTTAGTGTGTATGGTGCACTAAATTTTGCATACTAAGAATTGAGACGCACTTACGCACTAATAATACTAACTTTGAGTACACAAGTATGCGATTTGAGACACAGCAATGCTTTTATCACCAGAACAATGAGGAGTCCTCGGAGGGAATAGTATTTATTTGATATGACACGAGGCAAGGAACTCCAACTGGTCTTTGTTCTCATATGTTCGCCTGTGTTTTATCAAATGTCCCAAAAGGTTACGAAGGTGAAAACAAAGCCATGTTTTTGAGTCGACAGCATTTAAAAGTTACGTCAGCAGAAAATTGAGGGTGAAATATTTTTCATTACAATATAAAGAAAGTTAAAATGTTACAAAACAAATCAATAAAGACGTGAGGTTAAAGCTTGGAAATATTCAAATGTCAATCCCATAATAGTCTTATGTTAAAGGTGCAGTTCAGACTAGTTTTGACTGAAGCTCATGTCAGTGTTGATACAGTTTTGTTTTCCTGCCTTTTCTCTTATTTATTTCTGTTTTAATATCAAGTTTTCTAAAACACACAACTCCTTTAAAGGGCCCGACATCTTCACATATCTACAGTCTCTATAGATCAGGTGATCAGGTTTTATTTAACATTAATCTTAGTTTTATTTGTCCTGTCAGTGTCACGATTTTAAAACGCACGCATTTAAAAACCTTTAAAAGTTATGTCGGCAAAAAAATGAGGGCGAAATATTTTTTGCGCAGCAAATATCTTTAGAGAAAAACAAAATGAGAGCCAATGCTGATGATAAATGAAATGAAATTTATAATGCAATATTTTTTTGATAAAAGTTACTCTAAATGTGCTTTTAATAAAAACAAAGCTAAAATTTGTGTTTTATTCACTAAAACACGACATTTAAGTAAGTAATTGATTAAGTAAGTGTTATTTCTAGAGCGCCTTTCTAGACCAGGGTCACAAAGACAAACACAGGAGTCTCAGAAAATCAAGGAAAAGCCTGAACAAATAAAAACGTCTTAAGATGTTTCTTAAAGGAGTCAGTAGATCATCAAACACAGAAGAAGATCGTTCCAACGCTTAGGAGCAACAGTCTGGAAGGATTTCTCTCCTCTGGTCCTGAACCGTGTTCAGGAACCATCAGTAGATTCTGATCATAAATTTCCCCTATGATCTGACTTATACTCCAGTGCGACTTATATATGTTTTTTCCTTCTTCATTATGCATTTTATGGCTGGAGCGACTTGAACTCCGGAGCCACTTATAGTCCAGAAAATACGGTAGTACCGTGTTGAGAACTTATTTGTGTGCACGATGTTTGACTCACTGGCGCTGGTGTTGAGTCTTGAGTCGGGCCTGCGTGGCGTGCTTGAGGAGGAAGGCCTGGAGGAGGAGAGTGTCGCAGTGGACCGGGACAATGATGCGACCCGACTCATGCAGTCTGCAGCTGGAGCTCTCGCTGCAGGGACGACAGGAGGACCCGTTAGAGAGCAGCGTCAGCAGGAGGGGTTGAAGGTTCAGAAGCGTACTTCTCCAGCGTCACGCTGATGCCGCTCAGGCTGCGCGGGTGCAGACGAAGCCGGCCCGACATCAGCCCCTTGTGGAAGGTGTTGAGGGCGCTGTAGTGCTCTTGGATGGGCTGGATCAATCCCAGCAGCTCCAGCTGGACCACCTGAGCGCCGCCCAGCAGGAGGCTGACCCTCTCCTTCAGCCACTCGCTCTGCTGCTGCAGGCTGCGATAGACGTGCAGGTTCTGGAACACCTGACGCAGACGGAGAACAAATCAAGACTCAAATCAAGGCATCAGGGTCGGCGGTTCTGTTACTTTGGCCCACTGATGATGCACGTCTGTGGTTCCCAGCATCACGCCGCCGGACGAGTTCATGCCAGAGTGGTCGGCGAACACGACGGTGTGACCTGCGGGGAGATACGCGGGAGAATTGTGTACTTTACAGACTCGTGTACTTCTGAGGATGAACTTGTGTCTGGAGGCGAGTGTATGAGGCACCATGCAGGTTGATCATAGACTCTGGGCTCTGCTGAGACAGTCTGCTCAGACTGCGAAGCTGGCAGCACCTGTGGGCCACTCCCCAGGTCCGCTGCCACCTGCAGGGAACCGGAGATGTTACAAGAGATTGTTCAGTATAAACATCTTTCTCTGTATTTACGAATTTAATCATCTTACTCTTTAATTATTATTCTATTATCATTATTATATTTATTTGTATTATTATTTACATGTATTTTACTATTATTGTATTAATCTTATTAATGTGTTTATTATATTCATATGTGTATCTGTATGTCTTGTGTGCACAATATGCTTTATCTTCTTTGTCAACTTCTGTGGCTCAAATATACACAATGATGGAAGAATAAAGGTATATCATTTCATATCAGTCATTTCTCATCTCTCAACTTTTGTCGCCACAACATGAGGCTGGTTTGTTCTCGAGTGATCCAAGTTTTCAGAATCAGAATCAGAATCCTTTTATTTGTCCCGCGAGGGGAAACTTGGTTTAACAACAGCAATATATCAAAAAAATAAAACACCCAGAAATAAAATAATAAAAAGAAAAAAAATATATAAATAGAATAGAAAATAAATCTGCACTATATTATATACACAATCATATTTACAAAAATAACAAGAAAGGTGCAGTTAAATATTTATCTTGGTGTGTTCTTGTTGTGGAGTCTGATGGCAGCAGGGAGGAAGGACCTGCGGTACCTCTCCCTCACACACCTGGGATGGAGCATCCTATCACTGATGGAGCTCCTCAATGCCCTCAGTGTGTGCTGGAGAGGGTGAGACAAGTTCTTCCTCATGGAGGCCAGCTTGCTCTGTATCCTCCTCCCAGACATCAAAACACAAGTTTTGATGTCACTTTGACGTCTCGTGAATGTTCAGGTACGAGAACCTTCACCAGGTATAGTGAGCTCCACAGAACTCACCAAGTACAGCCTGTAACCACTGCTCCATGAACTGAGATTTTAATAATTATGACAAAAGGTAAAAAAGTAAAACCAGCTTATCTCTCGTGTCGTCTCTGGGTCAAAGTTCATGACCTCCCTGGCATCCAGAGATATACTGTATATGCAGTAATGTACTCTGTGTATCCTTTTGACCGTATGTAAAGAAACTGGGATGTACGCAGAAAATGAAGTACGACAGGCAGGTTAATAAATGTAACAACATGTAACATGTGATTTTAGTCATTAATATATATAACATATTGACTTAGACATTTACAATAGTATTTTTTTTTTAAGTTAAGAACTAAAAAGAATTACAGAGAAAAAAACCTGAATGACTTGAAATGAAAGAACGGCTTGTGATTGCATTAATTTTCTAATTACCCCAACCTTGAGCAAGGGATGATAGTGACTCTTTTTGGAGTGACAGGCAAAAATGTATCCATATTACAGTAGAGACCATTGTTGTTTCTGCTCAAAAAGACACACTTGAAAAACATCCATATGCTCGTAATGTCCCTCTTGTATTGAAACCTCATCATGAGAAAGGTCGAGGCCAAAAATGTTTTGATGATGATGTGAGAAAGGGCAGTTTGAAGTCAACATGGGAAGTGTTCAGAAGGACTAGTTAAAGTTATTAAATACCTGATGTCTGTGATGTTAAACTTGCTGCACAGTTCCTTCTTCAGTCGCTTCAGCTCGGCTCTCAGAGGAAGACTAGCCGAGAGCTTCTTAGTCGCGTCTGGTTCGTTCTTCCTGAGCCACAAGCTGCAGACAGTAGAGTCTTGAAAGTTTATCAATAATATATGTATATCAATATATATAAACACACACATTATATATATATTAGAAACAACATTGCAATTGTCATATACAGTGAAGAAAATAAGTATTTGAACACCCTGCTATTTTGCAAGTTCTCCCACTTAGAAATCATGGAGGGGTCTGATCTATGATTTTTTAACAATTTATTCGTGTGATACAGCTGTAAATAAGTATTTGAACACCTGTCTATCAGCTAGTTTAGCTAATTTTGACCCCCAAAGACCTGTTAGTCCGCCTTTAAAAGTCCTCCTCCACTCCACTGTATGATCCTGAATCAGATGGACCTGTGAGGAGCTGCATAAAGACACCTGTCCACCCATACAATCAGTAAGACCCAAACATTCAGCATGGCTAAGAGCAAAGATCTGTCCAAAGACACCAGAGACAAAATTGTACAACTCCACAAGGCTGGAAAGGGCTACGGAGAAATTGCCAAGCAGCTTGGTGAAAAAAGGTCCACTGTTGGAGCAATCATTAGAAAATGGAAGAAGCTAAACATGACGGTCAATCTCAATCGGAGTGGAGCCCCATGCAAGATATCACCTGGTGGGGTCTCAATGATGCTAAGAAAGGTGAGGAATCAGCCCAGAACTACACGGCAGGACTTGGTCAATGACCGGAAAAGAGCTGGGACCACCGTTTCCATGGTCACTGTTGGTAATACACTAAGACGTCATGGTTTGAAATCATGCATGGCACGAAAGGTTCCCCTGCTTAAACCAGCACATGTTAAGGCCCCTTTAAGTTTGCCAATGACCATTTGGATGATCCAGAGGAGTCATGGAAGAAAGTTTTGTGGTCAGATGAGACCAAAATGGACCTTTTTGGTCATAATTCCACTAAGCGTGTTTGGAGGAAGAAGAATGATGCGTACCATCCCAAGAACACCATCCCTACTGTGAAGCATGGGGGTGGTAGCATCATGCTTTGGGGGTGTTTTTCTGCTCATGGGACAGGGCGACTGTACTGTATTAAGGAGAGGATGACTATATCAAGAAGCATATCAAGGTTCTGGAGTGGCCTAGCCAGTCTCCAGACCTAAATCCAATTGAAAATCTTTGGAGGAGCTGAAACTCCGTGTTTCTCAGCGACAGCCCAGAAACCTGACTGATCTAGAGAAGATCTGTGTGGAGGAGTGGATCCTCCTGCAGTCTGTGCAAACCTGGTGAAGAACTACAGGAAACATTTGACCTCTGTAATTGCAAACAAAGGCTACTCTACCAAATATTAACATTGGTGTTCAAATACTTATTTTCAGCTGTATCACACGAATAAATTGTTAAAAAAATCATAGATTGTGATTTCTGGATTTTTCTTTTTAGATTATCTCTCACACAGTGGACATGCACCTACCATGAAGACCCCTCCATGATTTCTAAGTGGGAGAACTTGCAAAATAGCAGGGTGTTCAATTACTTATTTTCTTCACTGTATATATGGTAATTACATATATAAAGTCAATCTTATCTAATCAAAATATATATGCATACTGACTCCTTCAAGAAAAGACGTTTTTATTTGTTCAGGTTTTTCCTTGATTTTCTGGAACTCCTGTTGTGTTATCAGTTTTATCTTGATCTTTAAAGTATATACTTTACTGAATATTGTTTTGATTGTTTAAGCGCTTTGTGACCCTGGTCTGGAAAAGCGATATATAAATACAAATTACTTACTTACATATACGTACATACTGTATATTTACATTATATGTAGTGTTATACAGTAAATATTTAATTTAAGACATGTTTGAATGGTGGTCTATTGCTACCTAATGTTTTCTTTTTTTTCAACACACGTTTGTCAAAACAAGCTTCAATGTAGGCAAATGTTAACTGACAATGTGACTCATGCTTGGTACCATGTTAGTACTGCATCTCACATACAGTAGTAACCAGACCAACCATGTTTCATTTCACCTAGAATCCGGTATTTGCAAAACCCACGCTCTGATGCACATGGTCTCACACACACACAATTCACTTGAGTAAGTAAGTAATTTTTATTAATATAGCGCTTTTCCAGACCAGGGTCACAAAGCGCTTAAACAATCAAAACAATATTCAATAAAGTATATACTTTAAAGATCAAGATAATACTGAGAACACAACAGGAGTTCCAGAAAATTAAGGAAAAGCCTGAACAAACAAAAAGGTCTTAAGATATTTCTTAAAGGAGTCAGTAGATCATCAAACACAGAGATGGTTCCAAAGCTTAGGAGCAACATTCTGGAAGGATTTCTCTCCTCTGGTCCTGAAGCGTGTTCAGGAACCATCAGTAGATTCTGATCCACAGGCTGGATCAGATTTAGCCTCAATTGCAATCATTTGAAATTCCCCCCCAAAAATGTAAGAATGAAATAAAAGAGTAGATACTGACTCAAGGGTGGGCTCTACTCTGTTGGCCTGCTGTAGCTCCTCCTCTGGGTCTCTGAATCCTGTGAAAGCATAGTAGCTCTTGTCCCACTTGATAGGCCTGTAGAACAAGGAGTCTCCCTCAGCGGGCCTCTTGGAAGGAGTCTTCTGCTCCATGTGCTCCACAGGCAGGTTACAGGACTTCAACACGTTCTTCACGGTGCTCAACACATCCCTGGAGTGGAGGATCAAACTCACTGAACGAAACCCTGCAAATGGGTTAAAGGTCATGCGAGTCAAGGACAACTTCTACTTTTAGAAGTAGACTTTAATTAAATACAATCCAACTCCATTTTATTTACCGGATTCAAACGATAACTGTCGTCTCAAGACACTTAACGCTGTAAATAACACGACATAAGAGACGAGGAAAACTGAGCGAATCACAATAACAGTTAGTGGCAAAAAAAACATTCCTTTTTTACAGGAAGAAAACTGGAGCATAACCAGACTTGGCCTGAAACGCCTGGTTTATTCATGTCAAAGCTACAACTTAACTCAACACGGACAATTTGAACATGTGAACTTCAAAAAAGTCGTCTGGCCGTGAACAAACATAATATTGAAACGAATGAACCGTTCCTGCTGGAATCATACCAGAAGTGAAGACGTCATGCTTGCTCTCCACAGTGTTCCTCACATAAAACGTGAGCTTCAATGGCTGCACGGAACGTGAGCTCGGCTGCTGCAGGTTCTCCAGATATCCATTCAGCCTCTTCAACGAGTTCTCGTTCACCTCCTTTCAAAATAATCAGACACAAAATACAACTTAAATTGTGGGACCTTTAATCTCACTTACTTGACGACGGACTCACCCGTTCTCTCGGATGCTTGCCGAAGAAGTCGGGATGGACGGCGAAGTAAAATGGCCGAAGTGCATTGACGGCCTCGGCTCCAGACAGAGCTCTTCGTAGGACCAGGTGTGCGGCGACATTCTTCCTCTCCAGCCTGTTATCGTACAATTATCGTGATGTCACTCGGGGTATCAGCCCCTCTTGACGTACACTTCTCATCAAACCAATCAAATAAAGCTCAAAAAGTGAAATTTGATAGTGAAATACCTATTTTAGATGAAGAAGTATTTCCCCCGAAACACCATCTCTCGTCTAAGATAGATACTTAAATGCTTTTATCTTGACTAGTACTCTATAAATACTAATTACTTACTTACTTTAAATGGATACACCAGTATACATACACTAAACTGTCATTCAAGATATTAATTTGGTGCTTGTAGATGGTATTATTACATATAAATAGAAATGATTATTATTATTATTATTATTATTATTATTATTATACTGTTGAAGGAGGAAGTTGAATAAAGGTTAATCCTTGTGTTGCCTCTGAGTCAAGGTCACCCGGAGGCTCAAAACATGTGCATGTGTTTGTGGTATCCCTTGTGCGCCGAGGGTTAAATATAAACTCTTATTTTACTTCATGTTAAAGTTGTAATGTATTTAAGTGTTTCTGCTGTCAAATCATTGTTATTACTTTTAAGTTTATTCCAAATATATGGCAATTTAAATTTTGATTCTGATCAAATCCAATTCTAGTGCCTTGTGCAGCTATTTCTACTTTCTCATGTTTTATAATGAACATTTTCAGCCCCTAAGATGTAAACAACCGAGGTACCTGATGGTGCAGCGCAGGAGGGAGTTGACTGACATGATAAGATCTCAGTCCATCACACCTGGGAGACAAAACAGATCAACAACATCAGATGCAGGGTCATAAACAAACACAAATGAAGATCCCAAATAAGACTGCTTTAAAAATAACAAAGCCATAGACAGAGCCCTGGTGTCAGTAGATTCATTTCCTTTAAAATGGTTGAAACTTGATGTGATTTATAATTTTTCGTTCAGGAGTCTGTACACCTGGGAAGCCAAACACACACACGTATATGTTTGTTTGTATTCAAAGGTGTAAACTCTCACGTCTGTGCTCGTCGAATAAAGTGTATAGAAACAACATGATGTAATCAAAAGTGACTGTAAATAAGCGACAAAACAACAACATCCTCAACAGCTATAATCAGCTCGTTTGACTCGAACAATATTAAATCACAAACCCTCGTCAAACAACCGCATTTTATCATTATTATGTCGCCAGAACTCAGAGGAGATGCTGGTGAATAAAAGAAGAACAGGGAAGAAGAGCGAACCTTGTGTCGACAGCAGGGTCACAACAGCTGAAATTGTTTGTTGACTTTATTTCTTCTTCTCGGACGACTTCACCTCGTGTCTGTCGCCCTCTGCTGGCCGACTGTCAGTACAGCAGGAGCACAACAGGCAAGGAACACTTACCATCATGTCCTGAAGTGTTGTGATATTTGATCAAATGTTTTAGCATTTATTTGATTAAAGGCGGTCAACATATTTCTGGTTGCTTGATTAATCAACGTATAGACATGATTCAATATATTAATTAAAAAAAACTAGAGTAACTTCAAACAAACACAAACACACTGGAGATGATGGAAATAATTGAGGCTGCAAAGTTATAGTCCAATAGATAAATAAATAAAACATTAATATGTCATTGTTATTGTTATACAGGGGGAACAGTGAGCAGTGATTCACAGCAGGAAGGTTGCATCTATGGAAAGAGAGGATTAAATGTCAGAAAGACATAAAATAAATAATAAGAAAATAAAGGTACAATAGGCAGTCACATCATCAGTCATTGGCTGCCATTCTCTAAACACTGAGATGACTTTGGTCGGACAGCAGGATTGGCTGCTGGTTCTTTTGTTTTTGGACAACAAATGTGTTTGAGGTATCCCTTGTGTTGTCTCTGCACCTTGACCCACCTTGACCCATTTGTTGCCAGAGATTTAAACATGTTTCTGCGTGATATAGGTTAAAATGTTGTATCATTCATTTGATTAAAGGCAGTTAATAAATCACTGATTGCTTAATAAATCAATATATAGAATTGATTTTATTTTACCACAGATTCATAGTCTTAATAGAAAAAGACAACCGTCGTTCTTTCGAGGCGTTCTCTTTCGCCTTAAGTTTCGTCACTGTTGGTGACGTCCTCTCAGGTCCCTCAATATAAAAGGTTAATAATTCCAACAAATCCAAACTTTAATCAAAACAAATCTTTCAGACCTCCTGAAGGGAACCTCCTGAGGGATCAATACATTTTTACCTTACCTTACCTTAGACTGGCTGTGCAAGGGTCACAAAAAAAGAGACAGAGCGTATCTAGTGTTTACAATGACAACTTAATAAATGGACAAAAGAATGTAACAAGATTACAGGGAAATGAAACCCGGGGCCCACATGTCAAGCAGGAATGCTGGTGAAACGCCTCACACTGGGATACCTCACTAATATGGAATAAAAAAAAAAAATAGGATCCAGCACCACTGGGTTCCCTCCATTGGACCGCTTTTGTGAATTCCTGGCACAAAATCCAATATTTAGATTTAATTTGTGCCTGTCAGCGGGAAGTTGATCCTTTTTCAGCTGGACTTAGGGCAGACATGTGACCCGGTGGACCCCTCAGCAGGAGACAGATGTGAGGGAAGGGGGGTATAAATGTCCAACAACAGCTCAGTGCAGAGTCCATTCGCTATAGAGAGGGACAGACGTACTCACTGCCAGCAGAGAACAGCCAAGGTCTGACCATTTCTTATTACTAAATTATTATTGTACCCCACAGTGTTTTTCTCTGTGTTTAAGCTCAGAACTGGACTAAGAAACTTAGAAGAGATACAGCCAGATGTGGAAATATTTAGATTTTCTACACAGAAACTTGATTTATTTGATTCTTCTTTCACCAGATGGGAATCTTCTTGCTGCTGACTGTCGTGCTGGTCATTTCGGGGTCTCATGCCTTCCAGTACAGTGAGTTGGCTCAACATGTGGAAAACAACAGGGAGCGATATGTTGAGGTGCGAAACTTTTCTTTCACTTTTCTTTCTTAAAACGTTACATATCGAGGAATCTATTAACAAATCCGATATAAATATTTGCCTTTTTTTCCCCCCAGCCTCTCTTCTGACTTGTAAAATCTTCCATATTACATTCAAACCGCCGATTTGTCTTGTGCGTTGCAGACACTCCGTGAATGGGTCTCCATCGAGAGCGACTCCAGCAACGTCTTGAAACGACCAGAACTGCACCGCATGATGGACGTGGTCGCCGAGAAGCTGCGGCAGATGCGAGGAAATGTAGAAATGGTGGACATCGGTGAGCAGGAGGTCGGTAAACATATCTAATCTTTAACCTTTTACACCATCGATCTCTGCGCAGTTGTGACCCTGGATCTTTACAAAGATCGTGGCCGACCGTGGTGTTTAAGAGAGGATACGGATGTCACTAGAGGTGTATCGTCACTAAAACGATCAAAACAAGACGTCACGTCCGTCCCGGGTCTTATACTTCGCTTCGTGGAGAAAGATGAACAATCAAGAGTGTGTCACGGGTCGTTTTTTCACCGCTTCAGGTCAAACAAAATACAAGCTTTACGATCACAATTGGACACACTTTGTCCCGGCGACTGTACAGGTCAATAGTCCCGGGAGAAAAGGCCCCGATCTGTAGAAACATCACTATATTTAAGGCAAATTTCCCGCCCAGGGGGTCGTCCTTTCCGGCCAAATGTCCTTTCAAGTTCCCTGTGTCCCGATCCCACACTGAGAGACATCGTATTTTGTTTTCTTGTAATCTAATCATTCAAATGTTCTTGGGTGGGGGTTTCCGTCTTTTAGCCCCCCTTTCCCGGGTGTGTCTTAGATGTTTTAAATAACCGGTGTCTTATCTCTAATTCTGATCCAAGCTTGCCTCGAACCAGTGAATCAGTCTGGAGTGAAATGTTGATTGTAAATGTGTAGTCAAACGTTTAAGCTCTTAGATCAAGCGAGTAATTTATACTTTATATTTTGATTATCTTTTAGCATTAATTTAAGTATGGCGTATACGTATAGTGTATAATTTCTTTATCTAACAAGACGCATGTGTTGTTAAGTAGCTTACGAAGCTAATTTTAAAAAAAGCCTTGAACTATGTCAAAAAACTATAAACTCATATTCACTATATTCATGTTTCAGGACTCTTTGTTTGGATTGATACACGATTTGGAATGTTTAAGTACAGTACCCACTGACTTCATGTCTCAAACTACTTCATCGAGTTCCCAGTCCTCAGGAACGAGAAGCAGCTTCTGTAGATGTTACTCAAGAGAGTCAGTTTGAAATGTACGAGCAAAAGTTGTTCTGAGAAGTCGCTCATTTATAGATAATGCTTTTTGAAAACAGTACAAATTTGACCATTGTCTTCTGGACATTTTAGAAGAAGCTAAACTTCAGTTTTGGGTTTTGATCAGTTTCAGAAAAAATGCAACAGGTGTCCAAAAATAGGTTACAGTTACAAAAGGAATATGTATCAAAATTAGTGTCGTCTAGAATACATTCTCTTTGAACGTGTTTGTGCTAAGATTCTTTGGGCTTTTAACCCTTTTGCGTCTGAACGGACATTTTGGAAAGAAAATCAGTCTTTAAATAAAAAAAAAGCCAGGGACTCACGATTTGTATACTTGCTTGTTGGAGTCAAATAAACCTCAAAACTATTGAAAATTATTTTAAAAAAATTCTCCAGAGAAGACCATCATCTTACAAAAAAACTGTCCAGAGCTATTGATGATTCAGTTTTATGGTGAGATAGATGTTACATGTGCTTAAGTTGTTTTTCCACCCATGCTAGTTCATTTTCATGGTTTTTTTTCTGAAAGTTGGCCACTGTTTCACCTCTAATTTGTCTTGTGCAACTGCAGTTGAGTTTTTTTGTTCTTTCACTTTGTTTTTGTTTTATTTTATTTTGATTTGTTTTTTATTTTTTATTGAAAAGAAATTGCTGTATTGCTGTGTCTAATTGGAAAAAAACTATTTCCCAAAGGAGACTTCCTGAGGGATCAATAAAGTTCTACCTTACCTTACCTTACCTTACCGAGTAAATTAACATAAATTTACATCCTGTCAGCAATACCTTTAATGTTTCAATACATTTGTGCGCAGGTGCTTAAGAACAACATTTAAAACATGAAGTGTGTTTGAACAATTACTCACCGGTTTTCTTGAACATTGTTCTACAAAATTCCAGTTGGGTCTTGAGCCACTAACCTTTGTGTTCATCCATATTCTTTGTTTTTTTTTTCAGCTTCCTAGCGGTCAAACGATTGCGTTGCCTAAAGTGGTTACGGCTCAGTTCGGGAACGACCCGAACAAACGCACAGTTTGTGTTTACGGCCACGCGGACGTTCAGCCTGCAAAGCTGGAGGACGGTTGGCTCACCGACCCCTACAATCTCACTGAAGTCAATGGTAATACCAGGACACCTTCTGAAACATGCTTGAAAACAATATATAATTGTTTATAATAAGATAAACATACTTTATATCTCTATAAGGTAGCCTGTATGGAAGAGGAGCATCTGACAACAAGGCTCCAGTGTTAGCGTGGATTCATGCTGTGGAGGCGTATCAGGCGCTCAACATGGTGAGGGATCATCGTGACACACCCGCAGTGAACATCGACATATCCAGTGTATTCGTCACACAAAGTGTAAAGTCGCTCACTTTCTATAGCCACGCCCCTTTTTCTGTCAAACTTAAATGTCCATACAAACCTCCCAAAACTAAATGAAATATGATTTTGAACCAATAAATCATTCAATACTAGAAAAATACATTTCCAGAAGAAAGTGCAGTGCGAATGCTGACCCTGCTGTGCTGTGGAAGTTGTAGTGAAATAAGTAGTAGTGGAATTCGTAGTAGTATTAGTAGAAGTAGTCGTGAAATTAGTAGTAGAAGTATTAGTTAAAGTAGTAGTGGAATTATTAGTAGTAGAAGTATTAGTTGAAGTAGTAGTGGAATTGGTAGTAAAAGTAGAAATAGTACCAAAGTAAAAGTAGTAGTAGAATTAGTAGTAGTATTAGTAGAAGTAGTCGTGAAATTAGTAGTAGTATTAGTAGAAGTAGTCGTGAAATTAGCAGTAGAAGTATTAGTGGAATTAGTAGTAGTATTAGTAGAAGTAGTCGTGAAATTAGTATTAGTATTAGTAGAAGTAGTTGTGAAATTAGTAGTAGAAGTATTGGTGGAAGTAGTAGTGGAATTAGTAGTAGTATTAGTAGAAGTAGTCGTGAAATTAGTAGTAGAAGTATTAGCGGAAGTAGTAGTGGAATTAGTAGTAGTATTAGTAGAAGTAGTCGTGAAATTAGTAGTAGAAGTATTAGTGGAAGTAGTAGTGGAATTAGTATTAGTATTAGTAGAAGTAGTCATGAAATTAGTAGTAGAAGTATTAGTGGAAGTAGTAGTGGAATTAGTAGTAGTATTAGTAGAAGAAGTCGTGAAATTAGTAGTAGAAGTATTAGTTAAAATAGTAGTGGAATTATTAGTAGTAGAAGTATTAGTTGAAGTAGTAGTGGAATTGGTAGTAAAAGTAGAAATAGTAGAAAAGTAAAAGTAGTAGTAGAATTAGTAGTAAAAGTAGAAATAGTAGAAAATAGTAGTAGAATTAGTAGTAGAAGTAGTAGTGGAAGGAGTTGAAACATGAGTTAAAGATTTTCCCCATTGAAATGAATGGGGTAAAAAAAGAGGAATAAAAGAAAGAGTGGAAGAGATAAAAGAAAGCTAGAACATAGCCCGCATTTCGGAAACGGGCTGAATTGATAAAAGTTTGAACGGTTCAAATCGGATAAAAATTGTGTAAGGAGAAGCCATACACAGTTTAGGTCAGAAGAAAACAGGATCTCAATCGTGTGACTGCTTCCCAGCATTCACACAATAAGGTAAAAAGAAATCCCTTCACACACACTCTCAAGGCCTAATCTCAGCACTTCTTATGAAAACACCTCTGCTATAAACATCCTTTCATTTCAGAAAATATGACGAAATGTTTTTTTTACCTACAAGTTTAACTGAAAGTACTTTTCTCTGTCTCTCAGGATCTGCCCGTTAATGTAAAGTTTGTGGTGGAGGGCATGGAAGAGACCGGCTCCAACGGGCTGGACGCCATGATCGTGGCTCAGAGAGACACCTTCTTCTCAGACGTGGACTACATCATCATCTCAGACTGTGGCTGGTTGAGTCGACGTCCGGCTCTCACCTACGGCACCCGCGGAAACTGTTACTTCTTCGCAGAGGTTTTTGTTATTCACGATATGTATGACGGTGTGTCAAAGGTCGCTACGTAAAACCTACTGGTGTTTGGTTTGTGTGCAGGTTGAAGGACCGAAGCAGGACCTGCATTCTGGGGTCTATGGAGGCACCGTGGTAGAACCCATGACAGATCTTATCGGAATCCTTGGTCAGTTACTCAGACACAGTCGAGTTCTAATTCTGAATAAGCATAGAAAGTCATAGAAATATATATATATATATATATATATATATATATATATAAATTATTATTTATATACAATTATTATCAGCTGTGTATAAACTCAATCTTTTGCTGTAAGACAACCAAAAAAATAAGCATAGAAAGTCATATAAATATATATATATATGTGAATTATTATTTATATACAATTATTATCAGCTGTGTATAAACTCAAACTTTTGCTGTAAGACAACGAAAAAAATAAGCATCGAAAGTCATATAAATAAATAAATATATATATATATATATATATATATATAGTGTACAGTAAATTATCATTTATATACAATTATTATCAGCTGTGTATAAACACAAACTTTTGCTGTAAGACAACGAAAAAAAATAAGCATAGAAAGTCATATAAATAAATATATATATATATATATATAAATTATTATTTATATACAATTATTATCAGCTGTGTATAAACTCAAACTTTTGCTGTAAGACAACGAAAAAAATAAGCATAGAAAGTCATATAAATATATATATATATATATATATATAGTATACAGTCAATTACCATTTATATACAATTATTATCAGCTGTGTATAAACACGAACTTTTGCTGTAAGACAACCAAAAAAATAAGCATAGAAAGTCATATAAATATATATATATATGTAAATTATTATTTATATACAATTATTATCAGCTGTGTATAAACTCAAACTTTTGCTGTAAGACAACGAAAAAAATAAGCATCGAAAGTCATATAAATAAATAAATATATATATATATTTATATATATAGTGTACAGTAAATTATCATTTATATACAATTATTATCAGCTGTGTATAAACACGAACTTTTGCTGTAAGACAACGAAAAAAATAAGCATCGAAAGTCATATAAATAAATATATATATATATATATTTATATATATAGTGTACAGTAAATTATCATTTATATACAATTATTATCAGCTGTGTATAAACACGAACTTTTGCTGTAAGACAACGAAAAAAATAAGCATCGAAAGTCATATAAATAAATATATATATATATATTTATATATATAGTGTACAGTAAATTATCATTTATATACAATTATTATCAGCTGTGTATAAACACGAACTTTTGCTGTAAGACAACGAAAAAAATAAGCATAGAAAGTCATATAAATAAATAAATAAATATATATATATATATATATATATATATATAAATTATTATTTATATACAATTATTATCAGCTGTGTATAAACTCAAACTTTTGCTGTAAGACAACGAAAAAAATAAGCATAGAAAGTCATATAAATATATATATATATATATATATATATATAAATTATTATTTATATACAATTATTATCAGCTGTGTATAAACTCAAACTTTTGCTGTAAGACAACCAAAAAAATAAGCATAGAAAGTCATATAAATAAATATATATATATATATATATATATATATATAGTATACAGTCAATTACCATTTATATACAATTATTATCAGCTGTGTATAAACTCAAACTTTTGCTGTAAGACAACGAAACAAATAAAGATGAGAAAGTATGATTTAAAAAGTAGTAGAATGTAGAATCAATAATCACTGTATGTATAGAGAAATGAACTGTATTGACTATTTGAGCTCTATTTATTTAACATGAGGTAAAGTTCGCAGTTTCAGACTTTGAACCTTTTTTAACAGGTTTTTGTTTTTACCAAGATATAGCAATGACTCAATTTGAAATGTATTCGTACATCATGGTCTGGCAATGATAGTCATGTTTGTTCCTAATAAGTAATGTTTGTGAATAGTCATTAAAACAAGATTATTGATTATTTGTGCGCGTTGACTGTTGTGTTTATTTGTCTTCTCACTTCAGACACTCTCATCAGCCCTGCTGGGAAGATCTTGATCCCAGGGATCCGTGAGGCTGTGGCGCCGCTCTCCGACGAGGAGTGGAAGATGTACCAGGACATCGAGTTCGACCTGGAAAACTACAAGAACAAGATCGGAATAAGTCAACTGATGTACAGCAACAAGGTAAAGTGTGGATTCAGCATAAGAGTTGAAGTCAAACCTGGATTTAAACCCAAGGTGACATAAGTGCTGAGAGTTTAATCGATGCTATGTTTTGTGTGTCGCTGAAGATTATCTTGTGAAATGTTTTCTTATTTGTTTAATTTCCCCAGGTTGATCTGTTGGCCCATAGGTGGCGCTACCCAACTGTTTCCATCCATGGTATCGAGGGAGCGTTCTCTGATCCTGGCACTAAAACAGTGATTCCAGCCAAGGTCACCGCCAAGTTCTCCATCCGACAGGTGCCTAACATGGAGCCGGTGCAGGTCAAGAAGCAGGTGAACACGACTTGAAATAAATCCTTGGATGAAACCAACGGCCCATCATCTTCATCATCTTCATCATCATCATCATCTTCATCATCTTCATCATCATCATCATCATCTTCATCATCTTCATCATCTTCATCATCATCATCATCATCATCATCATCATCATCATCTTCATCATCTTCATCATCATCTTCATCATCATCATCATCTTCATCATCATCATCATCTTCATCATCTTCATCATCTTCATCATCTTCATCATCATCATCATCATCATCTTCATCATCATCATCATCATCTTCATCATCATCATCTTCATCATCATCTTCATCATCTTCATCATCTTCATCATCATCATCATCATCTTCATCATCATCATCATCATCATCATCATCATCATCTTCATCATCATCATCATCATCATCTTCATCATCATCATCATCATCATCATCTTCATCATCATCATCATCTTCATCATCATCATCATCATCTTCATCATCTTCATCATCATCTTCATCATCTTCATCATATTCATCATCATCTTCATCATCTTCATCATCATCTTCATCATCTTCATCATCATCATCACCTTCATCATCTTCATCATCTTCATCATCATCTTCATCATCATCATCTTCATCATCATCATCACCTTCATCATCATCATCATCTTCATCATCTTAATCATCTTCATCATCATCATCATCATCAACATCTTCATCAACTTCATCATCTTCATCATCTTCATCATCATCATCATCAACATCTTCATCATCTTCATCATCTTCATCATCATCATCAACATCTTCATCAACTTCATCATCTTCATCATCATCATCATCATCATCTTCATATTTATCATCATCTTCATCATCTTCATCATCATCTTCATCATCATCTTCATCATCATCATCAACTTCATCATCTTCATCATCTTCATCATCATCATCATCAACATCTTCATCATCTTCATCATCTTCATCATCATCATCAACATCTTCATCAACTTCATCATCTTCATCATCATCATCTTCATATTTATCATCATCTTCATAATCTTCATCATCATCTTCATCATCATCTTCATCTTCATCATCATCATCATCTTCATCATCTTCATCATCTTCATCATCATCATCATCAACATCTTCATCATCTTCATCATCTTCATCATCATCATCAACATCTTCATCAACTTCATCATCGTCATCATCTTCACCATCATCATCAACATCTTCATCAACTTCATCATCTTCATCATCTTCATCATCCTCATCATCCTCATCATCTTCATCATTCATCTTCATCATCTTCATCATCATCATCAACATCTTCATCAACTTCATCTTCTTCATCATCTTCATCATCTTCCTTCTTTCTGTCATATTTTCTACTTTAGGTCACAGACTATCTTCAGTCAGTGTTTGCTAAGAGGAAGAGTCCAAACAAGCTGAAGGTCACGATGGTTATTGGAGCGAAGCCTTGGCTCGCTGAGACCAACCATCCTCTGTACGAGGCGGGAAAGGCGGCGGTGAAAAGAGGTAAAATCCACCTTATTTCACGGTTATTAGGATATTGAAGAAGGCTCTTCACTGTTATCCAGAAGAGACGTCTGAGAACCAACTTTAACAGGAGTTTTCTTATTAAAATATCTTCAGCTCCATGAAGACAGTTGAGAACTTTAAGTTTGATTTGAAGAGATTCACTCTTTTGTTGACCAAGAAACAAGGCACCTTGAGGAGAGGAGATTGACAAGTTGTCATTTAGCACACGTCGTCTCGTTGATATGAAGGGATATTATTGGTCTCTTGGTGAACCTCTACAAGTCCAGAAAGTTACAGTACAGTTTGTTTTCTAACCAATGTTTGCTGTCTAAAGGTTTGCACACTGTGTGCCGCGTGTAACAACCTTCTTACATCACAAGTCCTATTTTACTAAGGGTAATACATATAGAATTGATGTTTTGGGCAATTTATATTTTTAAACATTATTAATTCATTAATTTTATTTGTAGAAATACAGCTTGATTTTTAATAAATAATTTAATAATAATAAATTAAAGGTAAGTAAGTAAGTAATTTGTATTTATAGAGCGCTTTTCCAGACCAGGGTCACAAAGCGCTTAAACAATCAAAACAATATTCAATAAAGTATATACTTTAAAGATCAAGATAAAACTGATAACACAACAGGAGTTCCAGAAAATCAAGGAAAAGCCTGAACAAATAAAAACGTCTTAAGATGTTTCTTGAAGGAGTCAGTAGATCATCAAACACAGATGTTTCTTGAAGGAGTCAGTAGATCATCAAACACAGATGTTTCTTGAAGGAGTCAGTAGATCATCAAACACAGATGTTTCTTGAAGGAGTCAGTAGATCATCAAACACAGATGTTTCTTGAAGGAGTCAGTAGATCATCAAACACAGATGTTTCTTGAAGGAGTCAGTAGATCATCAAACACAGAGAGAGGTAAGGACCCTTTGTCATGAGTCTGGTGCTGTGTCTCAAATCGCATACTTCTCTTAGTATACTAGAAGTTAGTATCATCAGGATAGTGTACATACTAACTAGTACTCAAATTCTCCACAGATAGTATGTCTCAAATCAAACTCTGCTGCTACGCACTAACAGGAAATGATGCGACAGCTTCTTCTTCTACTTCTATTTAACGATGGTTTCAACCAGCTGTAGGAACACTATCGCCACCTGCTGGCAGCACGTATTGCAACTTTGGAAAAAGAAATAAAGAAAAAATATGAGAATCTAAATATTCACGAGATATTTAAGCTGATATCAGCAGCGAAGACGTGTTTATCCTCCTACTGCTGCTGAAAATACACCTGTAAGTATATGAATATATATTCATTTATATATGATGTAACTTCCGTTTAAAACGTCACTAAGATGGAGCTGTTTAGTATGGTTAGTGTCCATCGAACCATACTCAGTTTTGTGGGCGTGTTAGTGTCAATTTAGTGTGCATGGAGCACTAAATTTCGCATACTAAGAATTGAGACACACTAACGCACTAAAAATACTAACTTTTAGTACGCTAGTATGCGATTTGAGACACAGCATATGTTCCTCCTTGTGTTTCCGGTTTTATTGTGAAATCCGCTCCCTTCTGTGTCTGTGCTAGTCTTACTTCCCACCTGTCTGAGTAGTAATTGTTCCAGCCGTGTCTCGTTAGTCCCGCCCCCAGCTGCTGCTGATTGCTCCCCTGTCTTCTTAAGCCCCCACTCTCTGTTATGTCCTTGTCTTGTCGTCACCTTTTTCATCTCATTCGTCTCATTCCTGCCTGTTTTTGTATTGTATTGTACTGTTTCTGCCCCTTGACGCCGAGTTTGCCTTGCCCTTGTTTTTGCCTCTTGTTGCCGAATTCTGGTCTGTTGGATTACGCCTTTGCCTTTCCCCACAGAATAAATTCAAGTCTTTGCAATTTACCTCTGCGCCTGGGTTTCTCCGTTCTGCACCGTGACACCCTTAATAATGTCAAAAATTTAGTTTTTAAATTTTGGACTACTTGAGTCTGCATTGAATTTCTCTAAAACGTTAAGATAAACAACATTATTTCACTGAAGTGATTTTATTTTCAAAACAAAAACAGTCAGAAGTTTGTTTAATATTTTGTTCGTGACAGATTGAGTGCAACGATTGTTGCCTGGGTAGCTTTCCAGAGTGTCCGTAGTCTAATTCGTAATAGAACGTTTTCTTTTCCAGTGTTCAACCTGGACCCCGACCTCATCCGTGAGGGCGGGACGATTCCAATAGCCAGAAATTTCCAAGACGTGACAGGGAAGAGCATCATCATGCTGCCTATCGGGGGCTTTGACGACGGACTACATTCTCAGAATGAAAAGATGAACAGGTTACTGTTAGATCTTCCACAGCAATCATCTATAGGAGCTTAATATAAACTCACATTTCCTCTCCTCCAGGTACAACTACATTGAAGGAACCAAGTTGTTTATTGCTTACCTGAACGAAGTTGCCCAGATCAGGGGGAGCAGCGTGTGACGTCTCACTGCAGACTTCCTGTAACCAGACCTTTATTGTTCTGACGACATCCCTGCATGCATCCACTTCACTCTAAATGTCTGTCACGTGCAAAACCCTAGTCGGGCAGTACGATGATATAACGTGTAATACTTGACTAGAACATGCACATTGGCAAATGGCGTAATAAAAGTACAGAAAGCAGTACAAGTGTGTGTTTTTGTGTGTGTGTGTGTGTGTGTGTGTGTGTGTGTGTGTGTGTGTGTGTGTGTGTGTGTGTGTGTGTGTGTGTGTGTGTGTGTGTGTGTGTGTGTGTGTGTGTGTGTGTGTGTGTGTGTGTGTGTGTACAGAACACTGGCTTTGTTTGTGTTTGTCTTGAGAAAAAGCAAGAAATTAGTGGAGACTAGATTTTCCAGAAGTGATGATTTGCTGGGATCTGTTTTTCCTTAATCAACTATAGTCTTACTTCAACTGTAAAGTGCCTTGAGATAACTTTGTTATGATAAGACACTTTAAATAAAATTGAAGTGAATTGAATGATGTGTCCGGGTAAGAAGTTAGAATTTTCACACAAACTTCACCATCTATAGTAAGTAAGTAAGTAATATTCATTTGTATCACACTTTTCGAGACCAGGGTCACAAAGCGCTTAAACAATCCAAACAATACTCAAAAAAGTACATACTTTAAAGATCAAGATAATACTGAGAACAACACAGGAGTTCGAGAAATTCAAGAAAAAGCCTGAACAAATAGAAACGTATTAAGATGTTTCTTAAAGGAGTCACTAGACTCCATCAAGCGCAAAGAGAGAGGAAGATCGTTCCAAAGCTTAGGAGCAACAGCCTGAAAAGATTTCTCTCCTCTGGTCCTGAACCGTGTGCGTGGAACCATAAGTAGATTCTGATCCACAGACCTCAGAGCCCGAGCTGGGGTGTAAGGCTGGATCAGATCAGTGATCTAGGAGGAGCCTGACCATGAATAGATCTGAAAGTAAGAACCAGAATTTTAAAGTTGATCCTGAAAGAAACTGGAAGCCAGTGAAGAGTTTTAAGGATCGGAGAAATGTGAGTTCTTCTACTAGAGCGGCTCAGAATTCTCGCTGCAGAGTTTTGTATTAACTGCAGGCGAGACACATCCTTCTTGTTAAGACATGAAAACAAACTGTTGCAATAGTCCAGACAAGAAGAAACAAACGCATGGATTATAAGCTCCAGATCATGTTCCGACAACATTTTCCTAAGTTTAGAGATTTTTCTCAGTTGAAGGAAACAGTTTCTGGTCAGTTTTCTGCAGTGTTGAACAAGAGACATGTCTTTATCAAATACAACACCCAGGTTTCTCAGGCTCAGTTTGACAGACTGACCTAAGTCACCCAAGTACTGACTCAACCCTGGAACCTTATCATCAGGAGCAATCACTAGTGTTTCAGTTTTGTCCACATTTAGCTGTAGAGTGTTTTCACTCAGCCATTGTTTGATTTCTAGTAAACAATTGACTAAGCTGTTCAGCCTCTGGGGCTCAGTTGGATCAAAAGAGCAGTAGAGCTGGATGTCATCAGCAAAAATGTGATAAGAAACATCTGGAAATCTCTGAATGATTTTACCGAGGGGAATATAGTACAGAAAAAACAATAAAGGACCCAGAACAGAACCTTGCGGGACTCCACACAACAGATCTGCCGATTCAGACCTCATTTGATTGGCAGATACACTAAAACTGCGCCCAGAAAGGTAAGATTAGAACCATTCTAACACAGACCCAGACAGTCCCACTTCATCCCTCAGTCTTCTCAGCAGGATCTGGTGATCAACTGTGTCAAAGGCTGACGACAGATCCAAGAGAACCAGAACAGTGAATTTACCAGAGTCAGCCGACATCATGATGTCACTGGACACTTTCAATAAAGCTGTCTCCGTAGAGTGATGTTTACGGAAGCCAGACTGAAACTTCTCATGGATGTCGCTCTGATCCAGGAACAAAGACAGCTGCTCAGACACCACCTTCTCCAAGATCTTGGACAAGAAAGGGAGCTTAGAAATAGGCCTGAAATTACTGAGGTCAGTTGGGTCTAAGCCTGTTTTTTTGAGCAGAGGCTCCACAATGGCATGTTTAAATGCATTGGGAAAAACCCCTGTGGAAAGGGAGAGGTTCACCATATTGGTAACCCAGGGGCCAATTACATCAAATACTTTGATAAAAAGCCTACACGGAAGGACGTCATCCGAGCAAGAGGAGGGTTTCATCTTGTTCACTAGTGTCGAAATATCACCCAAAGATACAGCAGAGAAGGATGACCAAGAGGAGGAGATGGGCTCAGAGACAGTAGGGGTTCCAAACAAAGGGGGAGAGATTTTCTCTTTGATCAATTTAATTTTGTCAATGAAAAATCTCAACAATGCATTGCTGTCAGCTTCACAGAAGACAGGCGTGATTTGAGGAGCAGGAGACACGAGAGAATTAATCGTGTCAAACAAAACTTTGGGGTTTTTCCTATTTGCTGCTACCAGTTTTCTGATGTAATCAGATCTAGCAGTTTCTACCATCTCAACCAAGTCATCAGATCCCTGAGGTGAAGTCTATGCACCTCAAGTTTAGTGGACTTCAAGAGACGCTCAGTCTTTCGACAAAGTCTCTTCAGACTCAGGAGATCTTCATTTGTCCAAGGGCACTGTTTTTTCTGAATTTTCAAGTTCGATTTAACAGGTGCCACTTGATCTAGTATTTCAACACAATGACCAGTGAAACAGTGAATCAAACTGTCCACGTCTGGGCAGTCATCAAAGGAAAGACGGTCAAACATAGCAGAAAAACTGTCTGCAGTATCGGCTGAGATGACGCGCCTCTGAGACCTAACTTTCAAAGGCTTAGGTTCAGGGATGAAGTCCAGGTTAAACAATACAAGAGAATGATCACTCAGATGGACATCATGTACAGATACATTAGAAATGTCCAGGCCAAGAGTAAAAACTAAGTCTAAAATGTGGCCTTTTTGATGAGTGGGTTCAGAAACATGTTGCTCAAAATTAAAGGCTTCTGTTAAAGTTAAAAGTTCTTTAGCAGAACAAGATGTGACGTCATCAACATGAAGATTAAAGTCTCCAAGAATAAGGACAGATTCCAT
This sequence comes from Callionymus lyra, assembly GCF_982586985.1. Classification (NCBI taxonomy): domain Eukaryota; kingdom Metazoa; phylum Chordata; class Actinopteri; order Syngnathiformes; family Callionymidae; genus Callionymus; species Callionymus lyra. The sequence continues at coordinate 5,646,203 of NC_141830.1, forward strand.
CTGAATAATGGAAGATAAGAAGTCACAAAAGTCTTTCAAGAACATCGCCGCAGGACCAGGCGGACGGTACATTGACACACAATAGAAAGGACTTGTAGAACCAACCAAGATCATCTGAGATTCAAAAGAAGTGAATTCCTGTGTCTGAATCACTTTGCAAGAACAACTCTCCCTAAAAACAGTAGCAAGACCTCCTCCACGACCAGAGAGGCGAGGCTTCCCCAGGACAGCGCTCCCTACTGGACAGAGTTCGTTCAGATGAATAAACTCTTCCTCTCTCTGCCAAGTCTCAGAAAGACATAATAAATCCAAATTAACTCTTGTGAAAAGATCATTAAGACTAAAGGATTTATTAGTAATGGAGCGAACATTAAGAAGTCCCACATTCAGCACCGATGACGTCACTGACGATGCCGCGTCACTGACAGGCACGCAGAGCGGGATCTTTCGAAGCGAACAGCGGTCACGTGGGTACCAGCTGTCACTGAAGTTCAACTCGGTAGTAAAAGTCGAATTAAAGAGAGGAAATGAAAAAATCTTACCACCTTTTGTTGAGGTCTGGACAGACGGCAGCGCTGATGTGTCGTCATACTCTCCCGCGAGAGGAATGTCGATCAAACATCGATGACGTCCGATGACGTCAGAGTTGTTCCGAGCGATCGCGACTGCACGTCTCATCCTGACCTGAACTCCAGCCCGAATCGATCGCTTGTGGAAATCGCCCGGTACTCGAGAGATCAAACGATATTCCACAGAGTCCGAGTCGATGAGAAGCGGAGCCGGAAACATATTCACCGGACGTTGGTAACGGTCGCGGTTATAATCTTCCATCGACTCTCTGATGTTGAAAAGAGCATCACGATCATAGATCCGAGATGCTTGAGACATATCTTTAGTGATATGAGCATAATATCCGGACAAATAGTCGTTAAAACGACTGTTTTTGGCAATTATTGCAGGAACTCACGTTCAAGCAGCCGATCAAAGGCTCACCGGAAGCGGAAGTTCCGGTACTGACTCAACCCTGGAACCTTATCATCAGGAGCAATCACCAGAGTTTCAGTTTTGTCCACATTTAGCTGTGAAGTGTTTTCACTCATTGTTTGATTTCTAGCAAACAATTGACTAAGTTCAGCCTCTGAACATAGTGAACAGTGAATGCGTGAAACTCTTTGGTAAAACAAAGACCAAACAGGAGACGTTCATTAGGTCATTGAGTTTTTGTAAAGTAGTTGCATTCTTAGCTGACATTTGTACAGTTTTCTTTCACTATTGGAACGGGGGATGGTAACACAACACAAAAATGTAGAGGTAATAAATGTAGGAATTACAAATACAATTATTAAGTAGTATGAAAAGACCATGACGATGTTAATTTTGGGGTTTAAGTCTAGAATTGTCTTTTCTATTTTATATATACATCTGTAAGCAATTACTGACAAACGCTGTAACTTAAGTTTGCAGGTAAATGTGTTTCAGGTAGACAAAAGACAAAAGTGTGAAAGAGCAGTTTTATTGAAATGACTTTTATTGACTTCTAGGTGATCATGACATGAATTGACTTCAATCAATCAAGGGGTTCATTCTCGCAGACAGAGACACAGAGGAACGCTGGTGTTGTGAAGAAGCCGTACTTGACCCCACCGGCCTGATTCACAACACCAGCTGACCCGCCGCACCTTCATGCACTTTCACAAGATGTCACTGTTTCCTCAGAGATAACTGGACTGGCATCTGTGTTCTTCAGGTTCTTCTTTCTCTTTCTCGCTTCACTATACAGTAGGTTGACTCACCCGAGGCAACCCTTCAACACTGAGACGTAAAAAAAATAGCCATTGTCACCCTGTAGGGGGCAGTAGCCTCCTCATGATTCATGGGGAGACAAATATTGTATTTTCAACTGTGTATTATTTTGTTGTTTAAGCTGTTTGTGACCCTGGTCCTTACAAATAAAAATGACTTACTTGCTTCTGCTTCACGTCTTCGGTGCTGATATTTATTATTCCGATTCTCCTATTTTTTCTTTATTTCTTCTTCCAAACTTGCAAAACGTGCTGCCAGCAGGTGTCGATAGTGTTCCTAAAGCTGGTTGAAACCATCGTTAAATAGAAGTAGAAGAAGAAGCTGTCGCGTCATTTCCTGTTAGTGCGTAGCAGCAGAATTTGATTTGAGACAAACTATCTGTTGAGAATTAGTTACTAGTTAGTACATACACTATCCTGATGCATACTAACTTCTAGTGTACTAAGAGAAGTATGTGATTTGAGACATACTATCTGTGGAGGATTAGTTACTAGTTAGTACATACACTATCCTGATGCATACTAACTTCTAGTGTACTAAGAGAAGTATGTGATTTGAGACATACTATCTGTGGAGGATTAGTTACTAGTTAGTACATACACTATCCTGATGCATACTAACTTCTAGTATACTAAGAGAAGTATGTGATTTGAGACATACTATCTGTGGAGGATTAGTTACTAGTTAGTACATACACTATCCTGATGCATACTAACTTCTAGTATACTAAGAGAAGTATGTGATTTGAGACATACTATCTGTGGAGGATTAGTTACTAGTTAGTACATACACTATCCTGATGCATACTAACTTCTAGTATACTAAGAGAAGTATGTGATTTGAGACATACTATCTGTGGAGGATTAGTTACTAGTTAGTACATACACTATCCTGATGCATACTAACTTCTAGTGTACTAAGAGAAGTATGTGATTTGAGACATACTATCTGTGGAGGATTAGTTACTAGTTAGTACATACACTATCCTGATGCATACTAACTTCTAGTATACTAAGAGAAGTATGCGATTTGAGACACACTGCTATACCTTTCCCACACCAGGCTACACAGTGAGTCGATCAAGTGGAGGCCACACCCAAAGGCTGAGTGGAGAGTGCATGTTCTCAGTGAAGAAGAAAATTTCTTGGCGCAGTAAACCTATAACAGAGACTCCAGCGTGATAATAAAATAAAAACATCACGATGCTGGAGTCCAAGTCAATTAGACAAGTTGCTAGAGTCCAAAAGAAAACCGGCTGGATTCAGACTGGATTCAGATTCGGACGTGAACAGGGCCTTCATCAGTTCATCTCCAGGGCATCACCTGAGAAAACAAGATGAGAAAATGTTCAGTATGTCAGTGATAAGAACTCTGGACAGATGATCCTACGCTAATGGAAGATCCTGCTACAGTGATCCTGAAGGTGTGTTAATGAAGGTCCTGCTGGTTTGAAGTGGATTACCTCATTTTTAAAGAAGCTTGAAAAATGTTCTCTCCAGAAGCCAAGACACGACAATGATCAAAGCATATTTACAGTTTATTAAATAAGTTTTATTAAATAATTGAGAATCGACTTTTTTGTGTTGGTCTTCTTGTACTTGAGATGTGGGATTGAAAACATCATTCACACCCTAAATTGGACATTGATTTCTTTGGTAAACCTTGTTATTCTTTTTTTGATGTGTTCACTTAAAGCACCTGGTGTTTTTTTGGGGGCCATTTTATAATACTTGAGTGTCAAATTCAACAGAATGTAAAAAACGCTGTAAAAAATCTCTAAATTTAGGGAAATGTGGTCGGAACATGATCTGGAGCTTGTAATCCATGCGTTTGTTTCTTCTCGTCTGGACTATTGTAACAGTTTGTTTTCATGTCTTAACAAGAAGGATCTGTCTCGCCTGCAGTTGATTCAGAACTCTGCAGCGAGAATTCTAACCCGCTCTAGTAGAAGAACTCACATTTCTATGATCCTTAAAACTCTTCACTGGCTTCCAGTTTCTTTCAGGATCAACTTTAAAATTCTGGTTCTTACTTTCAGATCTATTCATGGTCAGACTCCTCCTTACATCACTGATCTGATCCAGACTTACACCCCAGCTCGGGCTCTGAGGTCTGTGGATCAGAATCTACTTATGGTTCCACGCACACGGTTCAGGACCAGAGGAGAGAAATCTTTTCAGGCTGTTGCTCCTAAGCTTTGGAACAATCTTCTGTCTTTGCTCTTGATGATCTACTGACTCCTTTAAGAAACATCTTAAGACGTTTTTATTTGTTCAGGCTTTTCCTTGATTTTCTGGAACTCCTGTGTTGTTCTCAGTATTATCTTGACCTTTAAAGTATATACTTTTTTGAATATTGTTTTGATTGTTTAAGCGCTTTGTGACCCTGGTCTAGAAAAGCGCTATATAAATAAAAATTACTTACTTACTTACTTACTTTTTAAAAGCCCTTAAACTGAGGTTTGTTCTCAGCAATGTTTAGTTGAGATTAAAACAGAGATTATTTAGATCAATTTATTACGGTAATAATCAATGAATCTAATAATTAATGAATAGCTTATTAGTAATATCTATATCTGAAATATAGTGATTAATACCATGTTATACATATGAGTTTTTTTATATGACTTGATTTTGAAATGATTATTTTTTGTTCTGGTACTTCTGACCGTCTTCATGTGTATGTCGGCAATTTCGCTTTCATTTTGAGACTGAAAAACTCAAACGCAGTATAAAGATTTTCCGTGGTTCTTACTGCAGATCGAGTCTAGAGACATTGAAAAAGATTCACTGCTAACTTAACAAGAAACCAATAGAATCCACTTTTGTGACCAGAGAACTTTGTGACAATATGAAAAATAACCTTGGTCAACTGTCAGGTTGTCAAAAGGTAAGAATAAATTATATATATATATGAAGTCAATCCTTTGTGAAAAATGTGTTATTATGTTATAGATTATTTAGATCTTTAACATTGGTAAAATCAGTGGAGTCATTTCAAGTCCAGTAACAGCTTTCTCCAGTGCACTCCAGTGCATATTTTACATCCCATAAATGGACAGAGATATGAAGAGGAGCAGACTCTGTGCTCCATGAAGCAGTCGTGAGCTTCACATAGGAGCGCCCGTCATTTCTCTGAGCACCATTACCTGGACCAGGACGACGCTCGACATTCACAGCATGGATTAAGCATAAGGTAAGGTAAGGTAAGGTAAGGTAAAAGGTAAAACTTTATTGATCCCTCAGGAGGTCTCCTTCGGGAAATTGTTTTTTACCAATAGCCAGCAATTTTTCATAAACAATAAAAAATAATACATAAAAAATAAAATAAGAAGAAGAACATAGAAAGAACAAGATGATACAATCTAAGTCTAAAGATAAAGACAAAGATCATAGATCAAATAAAAACAACAAAAACAAAGGATACAAAAACTAACATGGAATAGAACATCCAGATACTCTCACTGCACTCCTGCCCCCGAACTCAGAATTGTACAATTTAATAGCCCGAGGAATGAATGAGTCCCTGAGTCTATTAGTGTTGCATCATGGGAGGAGCATTCGTGCTCTCATTCTGCTTCTCTGCTCACTGATGACAGTGTTCAGAGGATGACTGTCATCAGTCGTACAGCGAAGACACTCGGATCAACATCCATCTCACGCCGAAGCATCGTTACGTATGTAAGATATTGTGTTTTCAATGATCACCATGCAAAGATACAGCGTTGTTTGAAGGTTTACTTGTTGTTTATGTATAATAGATCATATATGGGCATTTTATTTTATCATTTCTAAAATGAAAGGATTTTCTTTTGTCCAGGCCGGTTAATAATGAGCGCCAGCCGACAGCCCTCGAATCAAGCCAGTTAATTGAAAATGGATTAAAACCGCTGTACACAACAATGGAAATATTGTTTGTGGCTTCCCTCGGTGTTACACATAGTTATGACATGCAGTATGTCAGTAAAAAATGTGATGAATGCTCTTGGGTTTTTAATTTCTGGTTTCCTCTTCTGCTAAGTTGAAAAAGTCGCTCAATATTGCAACAGTTTGTTTTCATGTCTTAACAAGAAGGATGTGTCTCGCCTGCAGTTAATACAAAACTCTGCAGCGAGAATTCTGAGCCGCTCTAGTAGAAGAACTCACATTTCTCCGATCCTTAAAACTCTTCACTGGCTTCCAGTTTCTTTCAGGATCAACTTCAAAATTCTGGTTCTTACTTTCAGATCTATTCATGGTCAGACCTTCCATCAGTGATCTGATCCAGCCTTACACCCCAGCTCGGGCTCTGAGGTCTGTGGATCAGAATCTACTGATGGTTCCTGAACACGGCTCAGGACCAGAGGAGAGAAATCCTTCCAGACTGTTGCTCCTAAGCTTTGGAACGATCTTCCTCTCTCTTTGCGCTTGATGGATCTACTGACTCCTTTAAGAAACATCTTAAGACGTTTCTATTTGTTCAGGCTTTTCCTTAATTTTCTGGAACTCCTGTTGTGTTATCAGTTTTATTTCTTGACCTTTAAAGTATATACTTTATTGAATATTGTTATGATTGTTTAAGCGCTTTGTGACCCTGGTCTGGAAAAGCGCTATATAGATAAAAATTACTTACTTACTTACATACATATGAAAACACTGTCTCTGACCTACTGCTGTCAAACCAATAACACTCACAGACTCTCCTGACGGGCCGTCCAGACAAAATATGAAGTAACTTTGTGAACAACATTGCATTGTTGAGTATTGTAACAGTTTTTTTAATGTCCCGCCTGCAGTTACAATACTCAGAAGACTCACATTCCCCCGATCTTTAAAACTCTGCCCTGGCTGCCGGTTACCTATCGCTGCTATTATATGTCACGGACATGCCAGTGTTGTGTTACTGTGAGGTACACAGAACTGTCATTGGTACCACTTTTTTGTTACATTTTTGTTCCCCCAGCTGAATGTTGACAAATGAGTACTGTTCGGTACTTCATTGTTGTGGAGATTCAACTTCCAGGGATTCATGGAGGCGGTGATCTTATCCTTTTCTACAAGTTTTAGCTCAAAATCATGGTTTAATGAAAGGCATATCCCATACAGTAACAGTTTTCTGTCCTTAAATAGACAAGTCACCAACGATTTACTGCTCTATTTTATTGCTCACGTTGGCGATCCTGAGTTCAGCCCTCTGTGATATATTCTAGCGACGGTACGAGGCACAGCCAACATGAAAATGGTATCTTAGGAAATCAGAAAAGAAAATCATTTGACCATCAGTCTGGCCACAGATAACGTAGATCTTTAAAAAAAACTCAAACAGTAGCTCATATATCACACTACACCTGCTGATTTATTACAATTTTTCATTTAGTTTACATAAACTGAAAGAAAACAGCCTCTGGGTTGATGATTATAAACCTCACTGAACCCGCAACAGAGTGAAGCACTTAGTGGTTGTTGATGGATTCCATTCAGCACTTTTGGATCCATTATACATCCTCTCGTCTGGCTGCTGAGTGACAGAAGCTATACTGACGGGTGTCCTGTCAATCAGAAACTCTGCTGGATTCCAGCCAATGAGGGTCATATAAATAACAGTGAAGACACGAATGCCAATGTTTTATTGATATGAGGGACCGAAGTCAATACTGTGACTGTTAAGAGACAGAAACATTGAGTGACCAAAGAAAGAAGAGCCATAAAATGAGTGGAAAAGTAATATTCTATCTAGAACGAGTATCGTATTTTCCGGACTATAAGTCCCTCCGGAGCACAAGTCGCTCCAGCCATAAAATGCATAATAAAGAAGGAAAAACATATATAAGTCGCACTGGAGTATAAGTCGCATTTTTGGGGGAAATTTATTTGATAAAATCCAACACCAAGAACAGACATGTGATCTTGAAAGACAATTAAAATAAAACTAGAGGCAACAACAGAATAATTGTACGTTACGTTACATGAAGTGAGAACCTGGTATGTTAACATAACATATGAAGAGTTATTCAGAGAACTATAGCATAAATAACTAACAAGTTTACCAAACCATCCGTGTAACTCCAAATAACTCTTCATCCTCGTGTCACTTTTAAACAACTAACTAACTCCGGAGGTAGAAGATGCTTCCTCTTCTACGTGGAAATGATCAACACAGGCCTAGAGCGCCCTCTGGTGGTTTAGTGTGAAAATAACATGTGAAATGATATACCGCTAATAATGTGTTAATAATTTCACACATAAGTCGCTCCAGAGTATAATCTCACCCCCGGACAAACTATGAAAAAAACTGCCACTTATAGTCCGGTATGTCAAACTCGATCACACAGGCTCAAATCTTAAATCGAGTCTTAAGTCATAGATGGGACACATTTAAAAGTTCACTATAAATACACAATATGAACCATAACTATCCACCCGTTTTCCAATCAATGTCCCTTCTTGCAAGGTCCAGTTTTATATTTCCTTATAATTACTGATATCAATAATATGTGTTTTTTTTTTTATCTTATCCAAGCATTGGACTTAAAGACCTCAAGTTACCATTCGGCGGGCCTCATAAAATGATAAGGCTGGTCATATTTGGCTCTCGGGCCTCAGTAAAAATGTGAAGATTGATAAAAGGAACAATAATAAAACATAACACTTTTAACATCAAATTACAGAATTACTAATAATCAAATGTTGCTTCTACTTAAAGGAACTTTTAAGCAGCAGCTTCCTGAGTTCTGTAATGGTTTCTGTCCTAATATTTAGGGAGATGTAGAGAACATCCACAGAAGGGGATTAACTGCTTAACTCAAATATTGTCAAAGAACCTAACAGAGGCTTCGAGACTTCGAGCCACGACTTTATCATCGAGGCTTTTCCTGGGTGTTTTAAGACATGGTCGTCTATATATTATATATATAAACAATGTTGCTCCTCGTGTCTGATTTTAAACAGAAAGATTGGAATTGAATTGAATTTCTCTGAAAAAGAAAGGTTTTAACAATAGAAATAAATCATTTGTTTTGCGCGTGTACGTAAGTAACTGTCCATAAGTGACACACACCTGAACAGCATGTGAAGCTAAGAAAAGATAAAGGTTTCTCAAGTCTGTTTGTTATTCTAAGCAGACAGCAGCAGTCCCAGGAGCAGCTCCCACAACAACTGTCTACTCATTAAACTCAGCCACTGGTGTGTGTCTGCGGCAGATGAGCTCGTCCTGGTCTCTGTGGCTTTGACAAAGTTATAAAATGTACAGAATTTGAGGCAAAACCAAAAAAGAAACGAAGATGGTTTCTGATGTATAACGCTTGAGTGAATGAGTTCATCATTTAAATCCGGAATTAAAACGTGTGAAAGTGTACAATAAAAGTGTTTTGAGATGTTATATCTTTATATAACTTGTATAAATGAAGTCACTTTGTCTCTAAAAGGGCAACTTTGTGTGCCGCGACACACTCTCCAGTAATGACTTCACGAAAATTGTGGGCGTTAATTTGGCAGAACCTTCTCGATGCAGCACCAGACGACTCCCACGGACAGACTTTCGGAGACGAGGACGAAGACAGGACGGCAGCAGAATCCGCTGTCGACGTACGATCATCGTCCTCAGAGCTGCCGGCACCAAATGAACATCTATCGCTTCCTCTAATCACCTCCGGCGTGAAGTCAGATGCTAAAAGCGTCACTATGATCCTGCTCAGCCTACAGCGTGAGCACCTGGAGGCCCCCCTGCATTAAATGATAGGATCTGTAATAAGACTGAAGGACTGTTGGATGGAGTCGACTGAACAGGAGAGTTAATGAATGTGAAGATGAAGTAGTTTAGTGGGAGATTAATATAATAATAATGTGTAAAGCTGTCGTTTGACAAATGTTGTTTGTAAACAGATATCACATGTGATATCTATCAGAGTTTACATCTCATTTTTTGGGCTTTTTCAGTCACAATGTTTCATATTAAAATGATATCGTCGGAAAGTTGGAGATAAAATGTCAAGAATTACTGTGTCCAAAATAGAGTGCAAGTCACATGACCACAGATACTGTGATTTCAAAACCAAAAATGAGGATCGATTTTACTTCCGCTTCAAAATGTTCTATTGTTTTATAAATTTACAAAAACATGTTCTAATGTTCTGATATTCATTTGTGTTTTTATAAACATTTAGTTTGTTTTACAAACACCTACACACACACAAACACCTACACACACACACAGGTACACACACACCTACACACACACAAAGACCTACACACACACAAACACCTACACACACACAAACACCTACACACACACAAACACCTACACACACACACAGGTACACACACACCTACACACACACAAACACCTACACACACACAAACACCTACACACACACAGGTACACACACACCTAAACACACACACACGCACAAACACCTACACACACACAAGTACACACACACCTACACACACACAAACACCTACACACACACAGGTACACACACACCTAAACACACACACACGCACAAACACCTACACACACACACCTACACACACACCTACACACACACAAACACCTACACACACACACACACACAAACACCTACACACACAAACACCTACACACACACAAACACCTACACACACACAGGTACACACACACCTACACACACACACGCACAAACACCTACACACACACACACACCTACACACACACCCATGCACAAACACCTACACACACACACACACGCACAAACACCTACACACACACACACACACACACGCACAAACACCTACACACACACACACCTACACACACACACGCACAAACACCTACACACACACACACGCACAAACACCTACACACACACACGCACAAACACCTACACACACACACACCTACACACACACACGCACAAACACCTACACACACACACACGCACAAACACCTACACACACACACGCACAAACACCTACACACACACACACCTACAAACACACACACGCACAAACACCTACACACACACCTACACACAAACACACACACACGCACAAACACCTACACACACACACACACCTACACACACGCACAAACACCTACACACACACACACCTACACACACACACACACACGCACAAACACCTACACACACACACGCACAAACACCTACACACACACACAGGTACACACACACACACACACACACACACACACACCTACACACACACACACAAACACCTACACACACACACACACACACACACCTACACACACACACACAAACACCTACACACACACACACCTACACACACACACACACACACCTACACACACGCACACACCTACACACACACACACACACACACACACACACACACACACACAGGTACACACCTACACACACGCACAAACACCTACACACACACAGGTACACACACACACACACAGCAGGAAGGAGTGCTGGGTAGGTGGGGTGAATGTATTTGTTTGACTTATTGACTAACTTTCTCGCCACTTTACGTTGATAATAAGCTCATTTATCAGCGGCTCACGTCTCAACATTGAGTAACACGAGGACGGCGGTGGATGTTGTTGGCCTGTAATGACTGAGAAGATGACTATTGATTTAAACATGAAAAGGGGCTAAATTAAATCTGCATTTTGTGTTTCAGGATCATGGGCCGATGCTGAAGAAGATAAATCATCGAAAGATTCTGTCAGGAAGTATATATTTAGGTCTTCTTAAAGTTTTGTTCCTTTTATCTCATTTAAGAAAAACCCTTTTTTATCCGGTGTGTTGTATGTGTGGCTCAAAAATCCCTTAAAACGTTTTTAAAAGTGTTTATTACAGTGTAATTAATTGTAAAATGTGTCTTTTGAAGTCTTTGTGAAAACAAAAACACTTAAAATACACTTTAAAAAATGACATTCTCTAAGAACATATGTAGGACATTCATGTTCAGCCTCTGTTCTGTCAGAAGTTTCAGGAGCGTTAGGTAAAGCCATGCTTGCTCTTCTTGTATATGATATGGATTGGTCAAGTCTAGAGTGTACGCAGTATTCAGGAGTAAAAATCTGGTCCAGGATCACGTGTTTTAGATAAATAGTGAGTTTAGAAAGTGACCTTCCATTAAAAACAGGGATGGCTAATAGCACAGATAACGTCTCAATGCAAGATTTTTGTTGCTGTTATTTAGTTTCTTCTATGTTAAAATTTTCAGTCCAGATGGTGAAGAATCCTTGACTTAATTCAGGGATAGTCCCGTTCATGTAGAGCCACAATTTCAAGAGTACCGGTTTAAAACTGATCTGCAGGTTCTACCAATCCCTGGTCGTAATGATTTTCTCTTTATTTAGAATCTCAGATAAATCCTTTCTTCTTTTTTTTAACTAAGGTGGAAACAGGTTTAAGATTATGAGTTAGGATTATTTTCAGGTTAGTGACATTACAGCAAAATCACATTTCTTAGTAAGAAAATTGTAAAATAAAGAATCACGGTTTATTAAAAAAAAAGATAAAACCAAATGAACAAATTCATACCAGAATCTTTAAATTATTGAAGGCTGTTGGAAAGTGATTGACTTTCTTCTTCAATTATTAAGAACATGCAGTAAATGTTAATGCTTGAAAACTAACAGATATTTTTCCTAACAAATATTTTCCATCATTTACCTGTAATCTGGTAATTTAGTTATATTGTTATTATATCATTCTAATCTTATTACAAAACAGGACGATAGCGTAGTTGCTGTTATAAAGATTCTGGAAGCTTCTATAATTGTTATTTATTTAAAGATTATAATATACCCGTAGTTTACATTAATTTATTTTCTCTTTAATGATGTTAAAGAAAACTGTATTGCTGGTGATGAGAGAAGATGAGAGAAGAAAAGAACAATGAAAAATATATAATCAAGTGTTTCAAAAATTAAAAGTAGCCGAGTTTATCTGAGTAGAATTCATTGAAATTGATGAAAATGTCAGTAGAAAAAATATTAATTCAGTCATTCTTTGTTAGCAAAATATTCGTTAGATATATACGTCTCAAAAGCTTCCTATATTTAAACCAAACAGGAGGACAAGAATGGGTGCAGCACCCACACTAAGACCACAGATGTAATATTTGACAGATTATTCGTTCATGGACATATAAAAATTGCAGGTGATTATTTGTTGGATCTGGTTTTTGTTATCGGTGACAGATTAGCTTTTCAGGAGAATAACTGTAAAGTAAAAAAAAAAACAGTTTTTAAACTAATTGTCACTTCATCCGCCTCAGTGTGGAGCATCTACATGAGACAACCAATCAAGAGTGGTCCTGATGAGAGTGTGTGCGGCTCCGTCTCCAGGTGCAGACGCCTTTGTGTGCAGCTACTGTATGTGTCAGACAAAGACTTGCTCTGCTTATTGTGTATCTGTGTGTGTGTGTGCAAGTGTGTGTGTGTATGTGTAGATACGTGCAAAGGTGTGTGTGCATGTGTGTGTTTGTATATACGGGCCTGTGCATGTTTTTGCGTGTGCACATAGGTGAGTGTTCATGTAAACATCTGCATGTGTAACTATATAAATGTACATTTGTAAATGTGTGTGCGTGCATACATGCATGTGTGTGATGGGGGGGTGGTCTTCTGCGGCGAGCAGCCACGCGTGTGAAAATACTCCATAGTAAGTCTTCTCCTCCACTGGTGTTCCTTTGTTCTGCACATCTCTGTTGTCTACCAGCCTCAGTTTTTTCCTGGAGTTCCCTTTCATCCCACGACTTGTTACATCGCTCCATGTTCAGTGTGTGTCTGTGTGTGTCTGTGTGTGTCTGTGTGTGTCTGTCTCACCTCCTCCACCGTCAGGCTTCCTCTCAGATACCATCAAACGCACACCCTCCAGCTAATATTAGCCCGCAGCGTGTCGAAAAAAATGACAAGTTTTACGGCCCATTACTGGCTCTTTGGCGGCTTCAGATGGTTGGATGTGTAAACGCTGCTGATGCTGAACATCGTGCATCAGTATCCTTACGGGACCCCGGCTTTAGGACAAACCGGGACAAAGTCTTAGCTCTCTAAGGACGAATCGTTTCCCACGGACGCGCACGGATGACAGGAGGTGGCGAACATATCGAGCCACACATGAACCTGCTCTGATGAAGTCAATCAGACGTTCATCACATGGAACAAAGAATTTTGAGCCAAAATGCCAGTGGATGAGAAAACACATTCCTTGTCGAAGTAGTTAAGAGGAGGAAAAAAGGGAGAAAGTCTCTTACCTTAAGTGCCAGAAGAACAAGCGAGTCCAGTTACCGTTTCACACACACGTGTGTCTCACCCACACACACACACACTCTGGATGTGACCAGATGAGAACCCATCATTGTTCTCAAAACCCCTCCCACACTGATGCGTAACTGTCTGGATGTGTAGGAGTAGTTCCCTCTTCACCTCGCTGTCTCCCTCTCTCTTCCTCCCTCTCTCTCTCTCTCTCTCTCTCTCTCTCTCTCTCTCTCTTCCTCTCTGTCTGTCAAACACACACACACACACACACACACAGTCTACCTTGTTCCAGTCTCACTCCAGTCCTGAAATTCCATCACACTCCTCAGCCTCAGCTCCACGATGCTGCTGCACACAAAGAGCCTGAGCCTCAGACCGTGATCATGTGATGCGTGTGATGAGCGACGCATGCATGTGAGAGCATGTGGTGTCGTTTCCTCTCCTCCCTCCGTCTCATTTACTCTTTTGTCTGCTCGTAACTCTCAGATTCACCCAGTGTTCATGCTACAAGTAAGTAAGTAAGTAAGTAATATTTATTTATATAGCGCTTTTCCAGACTAGGGTCACAAAGCGCTTTAACAATCAAAACAATATTCAATAAAGTATATACTTTAAAGATCAAGATAATACTGAGAACAACACAGGAGTTCCAGAAAATCAAGGAAAAGCCTGAACAAATAGAAACGTCTTAAGATGTTTCTTAAAGGAGTCAGTAGACTCCATCAAGCGCAAAGAGAGAGAAGATCGTTCCAAAGCTTAGGAGCAACAGTCTGGAAGGATTTCTCTCCTCTGGTCCTGAACCGTGTTCAGGAACCATCAGTAGATTCTGATCCACAGACCTCAGAGCCCGAGCTGGGGTGTAAGGCTGGATCAGATCACTGATGGAAGGTCTGACCATGAATAGATCTGAAAGTAAGAACCAGAATTTTGAAGTTGATCCTGAAAGAAACTGGAAGCCAGTGAAGAGTTTTAAGGATCGGAGAAATGTGAGTTCTTCTACTAGAGCGAGTCAGAATTCTCGCTGCAGAGTTCTGAATCAACTGCAGGCGAGACACATCCTTCTTGTTAAGACATGAAAACAAACTGTTACAATAGTCCAGACGACACCCAGGTTTCTCAGGCTCAGTTTGACAGACTGACCTAAGTCACCCAAGTACTGACTCAACCCTGGAACCTTATCATCAGGAGCAATAACCAGTGTTTCAGTTTTGTCCACATTTAGCTGTAAAGTGTTTTCACTTATTGTTTGATTTCTAGCAAACAATTGACTAAGCTGTTCAGCCTCTGTGTGATATGTGGATATTTCATAGAAGAAAAGACTCCTGGACTTGTTACGAGTGTCAGACCTGCTGGTTGATGAGTGTTGCTGACAAGAAGAAGAAGAAAGAAGAAGAAGAAAGAAGAAGAGGAAGAAGAAGAAGAAGAAGAAGAAGAGTGCCTTCTTAAAGACCAGGATGTGTGTGAGCCACGAGGGTCGACGCATTCGTAGGACACTTTGTGCATAATGATGTCAAAGCAGATTCAGTTTAAAAGTGTTCATTAAAGTAATAGTTCAAATGTCACTCATTTTCTACTCATGTCGACTGAGGGTTGGGATTATTTTCAGAGTAATTTTCCCTTTAGAGATATAGACAAAAATGTACATCCATTTTAATGAAGCGACTGGCGCTCAGTTGTCTTTGACTTCTTCTTCGTCCAAAAACCTCCAACGTGTATCTTGTATTGAACCTTCGACGTCAGAAATTATTTTAAAAAAAATAAACAAGTCTATATTTTAAGGTTGTTTTTAGCTGCAGCTGCTTTACTATCAGCTTAAGTCTTGTGCATGTTTAACTGAAACGGAGATTCTGGAAGTTCCCAGAAACCTCAAAAGCATCAGTGGCTTTATTGAAATGGACTTACACTTTGGCCAATAACTAAAAAGAAACATATTACTCTGAAAGAAATTCAAACCCTAAGTTGGCATGAGGGTGAGTATAAAAGATCTATGGCAGCCATTGCTCGTAACTTGGCATCATTTTTTATTTATAGTACGATAAACCTGTTATCTTATGTAATGCCATGTATGCGACATAGGCAACATGTCATGTTTAAATGATCAAGTTTTTAACAATTCTTTATTCAAATGTTGTGTTGTTTTTTTTTGGGATAGAAGTCCACATCCATACCATTGATCCGATCAAATATCTAAACAAATGGACGTTTATCTGATTTTCTGCGTCTATCACCTGCAAAGTATTTATTTTCATTGAACCACTTTCATTTTTAACATTAATTCTTAATTTAAAAAGTCATCTTGAAAGGCAACTAATGAGAAAACATATTTCAAATTTGCTCGTCTTCCTCATCAAGATGCACTAAGTCCCTCATAATCATGTTTTGAAGTTATTACTTTATAAAGTTCTCCCTCCGTCTCAAGACTCCCCGAACGAGAGGTTACGAGAGCGAGTCCATTATGATGGGTTCACTCCTCCTCCAGCTGTAATCATGCCCCGCTTTGCTTGTACAACAAGTTCCTTTGAGGTGGAGACTTCCTAGATTGATGACGCTGATTGACAGACCTCCATGTTTGACCAATCACAGCAGAGTGGATGTGGTTATTGTAAAGAAAAATAACCAGAGCTTGGCTCACATTGAGGGGGTCTCACCGATTCTTAGTATCCAGGAAGAAAGGTCGAGCACTCAGCTGAGAAACCAGATTGAATAACCACTGATCGAATCAGAGCCATGGCCGTTTTATGGTTTATAGATTTGGTTGGATTTTTGAGCACTTATGTGACTGAAAGGTTTTTGTGTTCCCTACAAGGCTGGGGCTACCAACAATTATCCATTTTGCTAGATCAATCTTTTAACATAGTTTTGTCATTTGGATAACGTATTGTAATGATAAATAAATTGTATTTATTTAAATCGGTTTATTGCACCTGATCACTGTGTTTTAATTATGTTTTAAAGTGTTATTGTTTACGTTTTATTAATTTTATGTAAGGCGTTCTTGAGTGTCGAGAAAGGCACCTCTAAATAAAAGCATCATTATTGTTATTTTTATTATTAATAAAATGTTACCCAGGCAGGTTGAGAAGTCATTTAAAAATATAATATTGTTACATTAATATGAATATAACAATGTTTCCTTCCTTTGTAGATCTTGCATCATCTTGTGAAGGATCATTACCAAAATGATATAGCAGTTTTGTATTTTGAACTTCTCACTGAAGTAACTCTTGGTTTGCCAGAAAGAAATATGCAGCGTTCATTTGAAAGCTGACACGTATTTCCTGAATAGCGTTTGGGGAATCCTTGAGAAGAATTTAAGTTTGGTCATTGGACTTAAAAAACCCTAATGACAGATAGCATGACCCCTATACAATGTTGCAGCTGTTGTGTTAACATGTTTTTAAGAGAGAAGTATCATTCCTAGAATGTCTCAGAGAACCTTGAGAACAGATCAGTCACTTCTGTCCTCCTGGTCCATGTTCAGAATTCTTGGCTGAGTTTCCTTAGTTCTTGAAGAGCCTATGGTGCTTCAATCAGATAAACGTGTTGGTGACTTTAACATCCATGTGGATATGGTCATAAGATTGTAGACATCCTAGAATGCTCTGGAAGGTGCAGCTTAACTGGACATTGACACTCAGTTCTTGGACTCATTTTTACCATTAAGTCCTCGACAACTGTCTTTTGACGATTGTTTCCTCCTCTAAATCCACAACATGTCTTTTGGATCCTATTCCCACATGGCTGCTTAAAGAACTGTTCCCCTTACTTAGCACTTTCATACTTGACATTATTATCTTGTCAATTCTCAGTTCTTGTTCTTCTAGATCTCAGTGCTGAATTTGACACAGTTGACACCAAATCCTTCTACACAGGTTAGGAAACCATATGGGCATACGTGGAACTGCTCTAAACTGGTTTCAATCCTACCTGTCGGATAGAACGCACTATGTACATGTCAACCACCTCTCATCGACACACACTTAGGTCACCTATGGTGTCCCACAAGGTTCTGTTCTTGGTCCAATCCTATTCACAATCTATATGCTCCCACTAGGGGACTTGATTAGAAGACACTCTATAGACTTTCACTGTTATGCTGATGACACTCAACTTTGTTTTTCAATTAAGGCAGATGAAAGAAAACACAACTAGAGTCCTGTGTTACATATATCAAGTCCTGATGACCCACTTCAGGATTGATGCACTGATGTAATTTTGCCTCCTTCATTCACACCTCTTGCTATCATCTGTGTTCTGCTTTTGTTTCTTTTTTTAAATGTGGCATAACTCATTTCACTTTTGGGTGGGCCTCTCTAACTTTACAAACTAATTCCATTTACCACAATGACTACATTTATTACTAGTTAGCATACAAGCTAACGTAAAGGCTACCAAGAATGTTAAACTTATATTCTTACACTAAATATTCTAAGAAAATATATTCTATGAATACTCTTCTTTCACATTAAATATTGAAGTTGTTGTTGTTGTTTTTTTCACTCACACACTCATCATTCATCGCGGCTTCATTTTCTCCACAGTGGACACTCCGGAGAGAAAGTAGAGCCCAGGAGAGTCCGGAATACTTTTGCAACCCTTGTGAAAATAAAGTTTTGAGTTTTCAAGTTTTCTCAATAGTACCATTTTCAAGTTCAGCATTGGAGCATTACAGTTTAAAAAATGTAAGTAAGTAAGTAAGTCATATTAATTTATATAGCGCTTTTCTAGACCAGGGTCACAAAGCGCTTAAACAATCAAAACAATACTCAAAAAAGTACATACTTTAAAGATCAAGATAATACTGAGAACAACACAGGAGTTCCAGAAAATCAAGGAAAAGCCTGAACAAATAGAAACGTCTTAAGATGTTTCTTGAAGGAGTCAGTAGATCCATCAAGTGTAAAGAGAGAGAAGATCGTTCCAAAGCTTAGGAGCAACAGCCTGAAAAGATTTCTCTCCTCTGGTCCTGAGCCGTGTGCGTGGAACCATAAGTAGATTCTGATCCACAGACCTCAGAGCCCGAGCTGGGGTGTAAGGCTGGATCAGATCACTGATGGAAGGTCTGACCATGAATAGATCTGAAAGTAAGAACCAGAATTTTAAAGTTGATCCTGAAAGAAACTGGAAGCCAGTGAAGAGGTTTAAGGATCAGAGAAATGTGAGTTCTTCTACTAGAGCGGGTCAGAATTCTCGCTGCAGAGTTTTTAATCAACTGCAGGCGAGACAGATCCTTCTTGTTAAGACATGAAAATAAACTGTTACAATAGTCCAGACGAGAAGAAACAAACGCATGGATTACAAGCTCCAGATCATGTTCCGACAACATTTTCCTAAGTTTAGAGATTTTTCTCAGTTGAAGGAAACAGTTTCTGGTCAGTTTTCTGCAGTGTCGAACAAGAGACATGTCTTTATCAAATACAACACCCAGGTTTCTCAGGCTCAGTTTGACAGACCGACCTAGTAGTCACCAAAGTACTGACTCAACCCTGGAACCTTATCATCAGGAGCAATCACATAATGTCATAGTCTTTCTGTGTGTTGGTGCTCCTCCTGGACAATCCTGGTTCTGTACTGCCACCACAGAAAAATCTTGTGTTGTGTTTACAACAAAGGCAATAAGAGTTTCTGATTCTGATTCTGAAAAGTGAGTTTTTCATAGCACAGACATGAAACATGAAACCTCAAATATGACGCAGACAAGCAGGTAGGTGATGCAACGCACAGCATAGATATGTCTAATGCACACACACACACTGGTACACTACATTTACTAGATTCTCTAACCTCCACTACAAACACACTCACAACTGTTCTGCAGCTCCACTCACTTAGGAATATATTATGAACTATCTGATCATAGTTCATATATTGCAATGGGATTAACAGGCACCAAACGAGGAATGAATCATTGTGTTAGGGTTTTGTTCCGATGAACCGACCCCTCGGCATCGTTACGCGGTGGTTGTAAAGAAGGACACAAACACAGGAATGAGTTTAAGAGAAAATGCTCGTTTAGTGAAATATGAAAGACAGAGACACAACTTACATGATCATGGGCCTTGGCAAAGCAGAGATCTATCGCAGAGACGTCTTCGAGTGCCAAAGGTAAAGTTCTAATGAAATGGAGGATCTTTAATAGTGTGAATATTCAGGTAAACGCCTCTGGTCATTTCAGCTTGTATTATTGGTCATATACTCTTAACACTTATAAGATGGCCGTGCCACGTGGTGGTTGTGGAAAGTTACCGCAGTTTGATTTCTTCTAAGAGAATCTGTTTATCACTGATTTACGCAGATGTCTGTCCTTGTCCTTGACTAGCTGCATCATCGAGAGATTGTTTTGTCTTCCTCAGTGTGAGTGTAGGCTTGACCTGACCTGAAGAATAGCTGAGCCCGTGGATATTAATGCAAGGCAATGATTATTTAATATGAAATAAATATGAAAGGTTATCAGTAATTCAAGTGATTGTTTTAAATGTGTTTTAAATCTAGATTATTGAATACAGTAAAGTTGGCATGTCCTTACAATTGACTACATTGTTTGTAATATATTTCTCTATTAATAACAATGACTGAATATAGTAAAAGATGTATGCATCATTAAGTGTTTTACATTGAAAAAGATCAAGTAACAGAAGGAAAGTGTTCCTGATGATCAGTGATGAGTCATATTGAAATGAACGGAACAGATTTGTGGTTCCACCTACATCAGGGACCATAACTACCAACGGTCATCCAAAATGGTTGATATAATATTTCATTCAGATAAATCCTAAATCATTTTGATATGATCACAAATCACTTGAGAGAAAATTAATTAATTAATTCATAGAAAGACGACTGTTGTGATTGCAATAAATTATGATTCTATCTGCATTTACAAATACTCCATTTGCTTACGTTACTTTTGTAACTGTCTACTCATTATTAAACTGCAGTATCAACACCAAGGTGAATTCTCAACACTGTCAAATAATGCTCAAATAATTCTTAAGTAAATTATTTTATTGCTGAGTTCATTTAGAGCTGTGAGAGAAAACAGTGTGATAAAAATGTATTTTTATAAAATGAAAATACAAGTTAATAATGATACACAAAGACACCTAAAATGTAAATCCTTTAGAAAGACGTTGCCCGACAGGCTCCTTTCTCTCAGAGGAATTAGCAGCACTTAGATGAGCGTATGTAGCTCGACCAGAATATGCTCCACAGCTGGACTAAGCCTTTATCTGGGGCCAGCTCTCATCCTTTATCACCATGGTTACTCCATACAACGACAACCCCGGTCACCATGACGACCTGTGTCACCTAGCCACCCCCTCTGGTCCACGATGGAGCTAATACAGCAGATCTCCCTGTGTGGCTCCAGCTGCTTCCATCAGGCTCTCCGGTGTAATTCCATCACCTCGGAGAGTTGAGCAGCTGTATCCAGACAAGAGCCTCTCATAAGATCCAACTTTGTCCTCAGGCTTTGGCTGACTTAAGGAAGCCCTGCAGTGGGCTGCATCAGATATGGAGTGTTGCCCACTCGACCTCAGAAGAATCTGTCTTCTCTCTCCTGAAGTGTTTAAGAGATTAGGACGATCTCCTGGAGAAATCGTAGGATAACTGTTTAACCTGGTTTAGAACTCAATCTCCTGCTTGCATCTTCCGTGTCCATAAAATATATACCTGTATATATATATACTGTATATATACTGTATATGCACTGTATATATGCTTAAATAGCTTATGAAAAAGCAAGAAAGATTGACCAGGAATTATTGTTAATTTATATATATATACTGTATATATACTGTATATATGCACTGTATGTATGCTTAAATAGTTGTATGTTTAAATAACTTATGCTTGTATGCTTCAATAGCTTATGAAAAAGCAAGAAAGATTGACCAGGAATTATTGTAAATGTCAAATTTAATGTACTTCCCCTTGACAATAACCCAGATGGACAGAAAATAGTCATCATAGTTGTTGAGAATTTCAATTGAGATTATACATGTGGTCTCACCCTGACCTGGAATATCAACATAGAATATCAAGGGAATTTAGTCTGTTAGTCTCAGGCAGACCAGATCAAGGAGGATTAAAACCTTAATACTGTTCTGGACACGTTTCAAACTCAGAGGTGCAGCAGGGTGTGTGCGTCACTTACCGGGCGACCGTCTCTGTGATAGAACTGAAGTGTCTCAGCTTTCTAGACTTAAGGCTCACACAGTACGGTCTATTCCCTAGCTTCAGCTCTTTTTCACACTCATCTACACACAAGTCGCTTCCTCCTCTCCTCCATGCTCCAGCAGCATTGTGTCTCTCGGCTGGTACAGGAAACACATAGGAGCGCTGTGTTGTAATGGAGCAGGGCTATACCAATCTGGTACATTCAAGGGGGATGGATAGAGGGAGGTCTTCCCATTAACCTTCAGCAGTTACATTTAGATGCATCCCTCTGTCTGCAGGATGATGGTCTAATCCTTCTTTTCTATTAAGTTTATGTGTATATATTTATACATATTTGATAACCAAAGTATTGCAAGGTAGGTTTAAGCCCATTGAAGACTGGATCGGTGGAGAAGTCAATAGCCTCAAGTCAGGCAAGGTTTTTCATAAAAACTTCTGTTTTAAGTTAAAAATACTGAATAAACAAAAGCAATACACCAGAATTAAAACTCGAGTTTTTCAAGACAGAACTCCTTCAGTATTGAGAGTACAGTGAAAAGAAGACAAATGAACTTGTCCAACACTTCTGACGAGGCAACGTTCTCGGAAAAATGTATGACTCTAACAGAGAGACAACCAAGTGATTGCGGAAACAAGAGCCAGGAGTGACACATGACTGCTTTTAGTCATTTCTTTTCTTATCCAGTAGTACCAGAAGAGTACTTTTTTTTGGTGTTTTTGGTGACACAACTTGTAGGAGCTTCTATGACAAGGATAAAGGATGCTTGGGAGTCGGGCATTGTAGATTGCTTTAAGATTTCCAATGGAGATGCAGAACATCCTGTAATATACAGATGTGGACTTCACGATGAGCATAGAGCACATCTTGGTCGACTACTAGACCCACAAGATCCTCTGCTGTTTGCTAGATATAACAGTGAGGAGTGAGGCTGTGGGTGAATGAGGTTGTAAAAAATGCCATCATGAGAGAGACGTTAAAGCAGGACTATAATGCCTCGGATGAAACTTCGAATGAACCTATATATTCCAAATTATTGTTGGAGCTTGGCTCCATTAACCCAGTGACATCCCTTATTTAGATGAACAGTTATCAGTTCCCTTTGCAGTCAAGCTTCTGGTCTTTGGCAGGGTTTGCTTCAATACCCATTCATCAGATGTTAACATCAGCCACACATTGTTTTCTGGGTCAGGAGCCACAGCATAGGGGCAAATGTGAAGCGGTCGCTAATGACCTGGAATGTCTCCTCAGCTGAAGTATATGAACTAAACAGCAGCAAGGGCTGTGAGGAGAGCAACTATAGGCTTGTAGCCTCAGCTAATCTGAGCTAACCGATTCCTAGAAACTCCTGTAGTTGTTTCGAGGCCTCAAGAACAGGGCCATTGGGTAACTGCAGTAACCACTGCGACTTTTTCATACAACCCTGTCCATCAAGTTATGTGAAAGTGATAGCTCCCACTCATTTTCTACTCACCATATTTACCCTGAGTCTGTAATTCTTGATATTCTTTAAACTTCTGCGACAAATTATCTTAAAATATAGACTTGACTATGTTTATCAAGGCTTTAATACAAGATAGGCGTAACAGACGAGCACCATGGAGGTGTTTTAGAAGAATATGAAGATGATCACTGAGGGTCATTGGCTTCTTTCAAATGGATGATCATTTTTGGCCAAAACTATAAAATGAAACGGATTACACTGAAAATAATCATAACCCTTAATCGACACGAAGGCGTGTAAAAAATTTGTGTCATTTGAATATTATCCTTATAGAATGAAGCTACATTTTCAAGATGTGCAACCATCAACACATCACAAACGCCTTGAAAACAGCTGGTTCATTGAGACAATATTACCTAAATGTTCATGACAGCATAGGCTTGTATGAAACGTCATCTTTCTTCTCTTTTTTCCTTTTTGTCCAGCATTGAAATTGTTGCCTTGATAGTTAACACTGTTCTGATGGGGTTTTTTTGGTCAAAATTGACCACATCTTCCTCTCTTTTTGTGTTTGATGATCTACTGACTCCTTCAAGAAACATCTTAAGATGTTTTTATTTGTTCAGGCTTTTCCTTGATTTTCTGGAACTCCTGTTGTGTTATCAGTTTAATCTTGACCTTTAAAGTATATACTTTATTGAATATTGTTTTGATTGTTTAAGCGCTTTGTGACCCTGGTCTGGAAAAGCGCTATACAAATAAAAATTACTTACTTACTTACTTACATTACTGTTATTTACTCTCTGTTTTTTCTAGGGTGAATGAGATCATGACTCAAATGTAAGCCTAGATTCTTAAACTGCAACTAATGTGTTGATTTAAGTGTCTCTTAAATAGATCTCGGGCCTCTATTGTACTCATTTTTGTACAAAACTCTCTTTTCATTGATATATCTACATTGGAAAATGTGCTTAAGCCATGCAGACTAAAAACCTATAGTTTTTTATAGATATTGAATCTTTTAAACCATAAACACACCTACTCTGCTGTGATTGATTGAGCATCTAGGTTTGTGACTGCGTGTTGTCAATCCCAGAAGTCTCAACCTCCACGGGACTGCAGGTGGAGTGAAAGCCATTATAACAACATAATAAGACTCAGCTCTGGTAACCACTCGTTCGCTGAGATTTCAGATGGGGGAGAACTTTGTGAAGTAGAGGAAGACTTCAACACTAAGTCAGGAAAGTTGGGTTTTCAAATGTGTGGCCATTAAAGCAGTTCTATGTCACATTCATCAAGCTAATATAAACTAACTGTATTAAGTCTTTTTAAAATAGCTGAAATGACTATTTAAAGTACTCATCATGGTTTTGTCACTTTTAGAAAGAATCCACTGCTTGATCTCGCCTGAAGTATGTTATTCCTGCTATGTAAAACATTCTACTGTTGCCTGGGATATTATTTGATCTACAAAGCTTGACATTAGAGGAGGTTGAGATGTCTCCAATTAAGTGTGAAAATGAAACAAAGTGAGGTTGTATTGCCCTCACTCTAATGTAGGAGCTCAAAAGTAAAATGTATCAAATCAGTTTTTATAGGTAATTGGGGAATTTCTACGTGTAATTTGATGGATGAAAATGCCTTTACTTTGCTTTATATTCAACATAATATGTCGGCGGGTTTTCAATACGACCATCAAACAAGTCAAATTGGAAATAAAGAACTTATAGGTAACAATTGGACAGATTAAAAAAAAATCTCAATACACAAGAGTCACAGTGATTGTTTGTCACAACATGTTTTACTTTGGCACCACTGCTGGTCGCACTTCATGTCAGGACGTGTCACAATAACACATCATCCTAGTGGACATGTTTTTTACAGAGTTCCATTCCCAGACAACGTACCACTGGGTGAATTATTGTTTGGATGAAACTGATAGTATTTAAGTTAAACAGACACATTTGAATATTTGATCATCTTTTTTTGGGAAAAGTGAATAGAATACTCGTCTTCCAAACGTTTGCATTAAATGTAACATCTTAGATTCAATTTTTCATTAAGTGGCATAAACTTGTTGTATTCATGGTCAGTATATTTTCGATGATTTGGTGTACATTAGAACATAAGGTCAGGGGAGGGAAATGATGTCCTAAGAAGCCACATTATGTACATCACCGAGCACACCAGCAACTGTGAATATGATACTTGCATTAAAGTGTACTGTACTGTGGTTGATTATTATAATGATTTTATCACGACCCTCAGGAAGCTCAGATCATACTGAACTCTTACATACAGAGTTGTCAGCCTGCGGCCATACTATCTATCAGTTTACCTATCTTAAGTCACGTGATCGCGCTGTGTGTTTACATTCCTCCGAGCGCTGCAGTCCATCTGCCTGTGAGAAGATCCACACAATGACAGCTAGACTTCAGAATCAACATCCTGACGCTTTTATTATCATCTCTGGAGATTCTAATCATGCCAACCTGGACTCTACTCTGCCTACTTTTCACCAGGCGGTGGATTGTCCCACCAGGAATAACAGGACAATTGACCTTCTTTATTCCAACTTGAAGGACGCGTACAGAGCCAAACCTCTTCCTCCACCTAGAAGGTCTGATCATAACCTGGTCCACCTTCAGTCACAGTACACTCCTCTGGTGCAGAGACAGACTGTGACCACTAGGACAATCAACAACTTTGATTGTTTTGACTTGATTTGTCACAGCAATTCACAAAAAAAGATATATACACATCATATTAAAACGTATTAAAACCCTATTTGGCAGAGTTTGCAGAATTTTATGTCCATGATGGCTGACTTCGGATAACCCTGCAGCCTTCGTTATCCTGAGAAGTCTTCTTCTCGACTGCAGAGGACAGCCTGAGCGTTTAAGTCAGACACTTCTCAGTCTCCTGAGGAAGAACAGCTGCTGGTTAGCCTACCTGACCATGTAGGACATGTTTGTGCTCCAGGTCTACACTTAAGCAAACACCTAGATATTTGTGGATTGAGACGACCTCCAAAGATGCTCCTCCATTTGTGCAGGGGAGGGGGGACAACGTCTTCCACATTAATCTCCTTTGTTTGTTTCAGAGATTATTTTAAAGAACATAGATCAAAGAAAAATAAAAAAGACAAAGGATACAAATATTAACATGGAATATCATAATCTTTTCGATCCACTCGAATCCACTGCCCCCAAACTCAGAATTTAACTAAATTAAAAATAAAATTAAAAGGAATGAGTCCCTGAGTCTATTAGTGTTACATCTGCTTCTCTGCTCACTGATGACAGTGTTCAGAGGATGACTGTCATCATCCAGTAGTTTGTCCAGTGATCTCCTCACTACACCAGTGAGTCCAGCTTCATGCCAACCACAGAGCCAACTCATCAAATCTTCTCTTCACAGTTTGCATTCAGAGGGAAAGAGCTAGTGTCAGTCTGAGAGCGGTTGTGTTAAGAGCTAACCCGAGCTAAGAGCCAGGCTGCAGCAGATTTGTCATATTTCACAACAGATTTTTGGGCGAAATGATGGTGCTATTGATTTAGAGAGTGCATTGGAGTCCTGGTAGAAAGGCACTCACATGTTATTAGCATGTGTCGTATCAGCAGTACTCCCATCTTCACGCTGCAAGCTAATTTAAGTAGATCATTATTTCATGTTTAATGATGACATGCTGTAAACCACTTTAGACAAAGTGTAAAAATAGTTTTCAAGCAACATTTAAAGAGAAAATTGATTTCCGAATGAAATAAAGGAAAACAAATTTTCAAAACGAAATACACCAGGTTGAGCTTTCACTGAATCTTAACATGTCATTTGTTGACTCATGTTCAAACAAATAACTATCCTTTTTCCAATTTTTATTTTGTTATTTTGATTAATTCTCTAAATTACAGTATTTTTATTCGGAATTGGGGAGAAATGTTGTCAGTAGTTTATAGAATGAAACAAACATGTTCTTTTTTCTCAAACACACTCCTATAAGTAGTAAAATCCAAAGCTTAGGAGCAACAGTCTGGAAGGATTTCTCTCCTCTGGTCCTGAACCGTGTTCAGGAACCATCAGTAGATTCTGATCCACAGACCTCAGAGCCCGAGCTGGGGTGTAAGGCTGGATAAGATCACATGATGTAAGGAGGAGCCTGACCATGTATTCTTACAGACTCCTCTGCCTCAACAGGGGGGTCTGTAAGAACCAGAATTTTAAAATGGATCCTGAAAGAAACTAGCAGCCAACACAGAATTTTAAGTATCCGGTAAATGCGAGTTCTTCTACTAGAGCGGGTCAGAATTCACGCTGCAGAGTTTTGCATTAACTTCAGGCAAACAGAGGTGAGGTGATATTTAAGCTATAAAAATGATTATCAATAAATGTTTCTGATGGCAAACTATTTTTAATTATTTAAATGATCTTACACGATAAATATCTTTGATCAAATACTTTTTTAGCTCTTTTTCTTTCTTCTTTCTCTTGGCTTGATGGCCCCATCAGTCACAGTATATATAACGGGGACCCTGAGGACATCTAACGCACATGTTCTCTTGCTAATTTAATTTGACAAATTAAAGCTCTTGAAGGGATGGCTCTTTATATTGTTATCCACCAGTACAACGATTGATCAACAGTCAGGAACAAGACTTCAGTTACATGCCCCATTTCCTGTTTGAGTTCAGGTTTTTCGTTTTTCTATTTTTGACTTCTATTGGGCGTAGATTCCAACTGTATCCAATCAGTTTCTGGCACGATTGCAACTTTTGAGCACAGCTTTCAAAAGTTTGGTGACTGCACAAGTATTGCATGAACACTGCAAACTGGAAGCGGTGGTCAAAATTTTCAATGATTAATTTATGCTCAAGATATGGTTAAACACTGGCCTTAGCTACATTGTCCTACATGTCCTGCAAAAGCTTTTTGAACAAGAACAGGAGATTGTTAATGTACAGCATGAATTGGAGTTTAAAAACATATATACAACATTTTACTGGTACATTTTTGTGGTAAATATGCAATAAATGCAACTTGTAAGAAGGAATCATCAGCAGGAAGACACTTGTAAGTCAATAAAGAGTTCAATTCAATTCAATTTTATTTAAAGTGTCTTATCATAACAAAGTTATCTCAAGACACTTTACAGTTGAAGTAAGACTATAGCGGAGAAAAGAAAAACAGATCCTAGCAATTCAACAAAGAGCAAGAAGCTAAACACTGTGCAGTGAGCTATGGCGAGGAAAAACTTTTAGAAGGCAGAAACCTCGAGCAGAACCAGACTCATTGTTGACGGCCTCCTGCTGTGACCGGCTGGGAGGAAGGATGGGGGGGAGACAGATGGATAAAGAGAAGAGTGAGGGAGGATATAGTGAGAGAAAAGAGGAGAGTATAGGAGAGTCCATGGAGGTGCTGGTGAGAACTCGGGATCAAAGTTTGGTAAACACTCTAAATTAGTGTGTGTTGAGTATAAACGTAGTTATTTGTGGATATTCTTTGATTTTTGTAATGAACAATATAAACGGTCTTCCATCTAAAAGGTACTTCTGGTGGTGTATGTATGTAGAGATACACGAGTGTCTACTGAGTGAGGGCACTTTGACCTCCATCTAATTAAAGTGGCTGCTCACCGTCCAGAGACGTAGTCGCTGAGAGAAAACTGGATCAGATGGAGGAAATTAAATAAACTAGTAAGGCTGGTATCAGTTTCCGCACAAATCATCACATTAACAACCATCAGGACGGAGACGCTGCTGAGTGCCGAGGACGAGGCTGAAGCTCTGGAAGCTCCTCTCCCTCACTGGTCTAATATTACATTCACAAATGCATTTCACTGCTTCAGCTCGGCACTCAAGCCCCCTCCCTCCTCTCTACTTTCCTCTTAGTCAGGGTGTGTCCATCAATCTTAGTGTCTGGTCAGTAACAAGGCTTCCCCTCGCACTCAAGAATGAAGCCAGGCAGCAGTCTCTCTCATTACCCCCATGATGCTGCTCCTGAAAATGCTCTCTTAAAGCTTCCTAATTGCATTGAGAGTCGACCTCTGGGCACGAGACAGGAAGACTTTATAGTGCTTTAAGGAGCTGCCTTTCCTTTTGTGTGTGTGTGTAGGTGTGTGTGTGTAGGTGTGCGTGTGCGTGTGCGCACGTGTGTGTGTGTGTAGGTGTGTGTGTGTAGGTGTGCGTGTGTGTAGGTGTGTGTGTGCGCACGTGTGTGTGTGTGTAGGTGTGCGTGTGCGCACGTGTGTGTGTGTGTGTAGGTGTGCATGTGGGCACGTGTGTGTGTGTGTAGGTGTGCCTGTGTGTGTGTAGGTGTGCGTGTGCGCATGTGTGTGTGTGTGTGTGTAGGTGTGCGTGTGTGTAGGTGTGCCTGTGTGTGTGTAGGTGTGTGTGTGCGCACGTGTGTGTGTGTGTAGGTGTGCGTGTGCGCACGTGTGTGTGTGTGTGTAGGTGTGCGTGTGCGCACGTGTGTGTGTGTAGGTGTGCCTGTGTGTGTGTAGGTGTGCATGTGTGGGTGTGTGGGTGTGTGTAGGTGTGTGTGTGCGTGTGTGTGTCTGTGTGGGAGTGTGTGTGTGTGTGTGTAGGTGTGTGTCTGTGTGGGAGTGTGTGTGTGTGTGTGTGTGTGTGTGTGTGTGTGTGTGTGTGTGTGTGTGTGTGTGTGTGTGTGTGTGTGTGTGTGTGTGTGTGTGTGTGTGTGTGTGTGTGTGTGTGTGTGTGAGTGTAGGTGTGTAGGTGTTTGTGTGTGTGTGTGTGGGGGGGGGGAGTGTGTGTGTGTGTGTGTGTGTGTGTGTAGTTGTAGGTGTGTGTGTGTGTAGGTATGTGTGTCTGTGTGTGAGTATAGGTGTATAGTTGTTTGTGTGTGCGTGTGTAGGTGTGTGTAGGTGTGTGTGTCTGTGCGTGAGTGTGTGAGTGTGGGTGTGTGGGTGTTTGTGTGTCTGTGTGCGCGTCAGTGTGCGTCCTGGGAAAGGCAGAGGGCCGAGGCTCTTTACTCCAAATCAATGGTCCATTCACAAGCTAATGCAGCTCTGGGCAACTTCTCAGGAAGCATTAAGACTATTAGTGTTGTGCTGACAGGAAAACACACGTACGAGCAGCAAACCCACATGAAGCCTGTGCCTGATTGTAAGCAAAGCAAAGTGATCGTCAGATTGTCATGATTGGGTTTTAACGTTTTTATCACAATGTGGGGATTTTGATCTGCTATGCTCTGAGAGAAGAGTGATTTGACTCTAACTTCAAAATCTGCTGCTATTATTGTATATACAAGTATGTTTTTTCATGTGTTCCTGGGCAGCAGTGTGGCGAGTTGACAAAGCAAACAGCTACGAAATGTGGACAATGACTCACTATATGAGTCTGGCTCGCACCTCCCTCCCGAGAGCAGATTGTCTGCTTGTGTTGCTTGGACAGTGTGAGGTGGCACTTTTATTTCCAGCTCATGACATGTCTACTGAGCCGCTTTTTCACAATCAATCACATGATGCTTCATGTTCCCAGCGAAGCTTTTTGTGCATATTCAGGTCAAGCGTGGTCTGGGCAGTGGTATTAAACACAGAGAGAGAGAGAGAGAGAGAGAGAGAGAGAGAGAGAGAGAGAGTACTGAAGTCAAATTAGACTCTTGCATGTCATGACATAATTTTAATTTACATTACATGTAAAGCGGTCAAAACACGGAGTCCGTTCCGTCGCTCTAACACGACGTCACTTCCTGTCCCGGGTCTTCAAGTCAAACAAAATACAAGCTTTACAATCGACACTTTGTCCCGGCGACTGTACAGGTCAATAGTCCCGGGAGAAAAGGCCCCGATCTGTAGAAACATTGCTATATTTAAGGCAAATTTCCCGCCCAGGGGGTCGTCTCTTTCCGGCCAAATGGTTCTTTCAAATTCCCTGTGTCCCGATCACCCGTAGAGAGACATTCTGATTTGTTTTCTTGTAATCTAATCATTCAAATGTTCTCGGGTGAGGGTTTACATCTTTTAGCCCCCCTTTCCCGGGTGTGTCTTGCTTTGTTCTTTGATCTACGATTCAAGGTGTGATTTGCAGATAAACAGATGTTTTAAGGTAAGGTAAGGTAAGGTAAAACTTTATTGACCCCTCAGGAGGTCTCCTTCGGGAAATTGTTTTTTACCAATAGCCAGCAATTTTTCATAAACAATAAAAAATAATACATAAAATAAAATAAGAAGAAGAACATAAAGAGGAAGAACAAGATGATACAATCTAAGTCTAAAGATAAAAACAAAGAACATAGATCAAAGAAAAACAACAAAGACAAAGGATACAAAGATTAACATAGAACAGAACATTCAGATACTTTTACTCCACTCCTGCCCCCGAACTCAGAATTGTACAATTGAATAGCACGAGGAATGAATGAGTCCCTGAGTCTATTTGTTTTGCACCTGGGTAGGAGCATTCGTGCACTCATTCTGCTTCTCTGCTCACTGATGACAGTGTTCAGAGGATGACTGTCATCATCATGATGGACAGTAGTTTGTTCAATGATCTCCTCTCAGTAACTGTCACCAGTGAGTCCAGCTTCAACCACAGAACCAGCCCTCCTGATCAACCTGTCCAACCTGTTGACCTCCTCTTGGACACATTTCCACCCCAACACACCACAGCATAGAACACTGGCCACCACAGACAGGTAGAACATGCAGAGGAGCTTCTTGCAGATGTTAAATGATCGAAGCCTCCTCAGAAAGTACAGTCTACTCTGTCTACAGTCTAAAATAGTAATAATGAGTCTTAAATAACCAGTGTCGTATCTAATTCTGATCCGAGCTTGCCTCGGACCAGTGAATCAGTCTGGAGTGAAATGTTGATTGTGAATGTGTCTTCAAACGTTTAAGATCAAGCCAGTAAGTTATACTTTATATTTCGATTATCTTTTAGCATTAATTTAAGTATGGCGTATACGTATAGTGTATAATAGTTTTAATCTAACAGGTGTGTAACATGAACTATTCATGATAAAACATACCGACATCAATAACAACTGAGAAGTAAATAATTCTGTTCCGAAAACAAAAGGGAGAGTAAAGGGCAGATAAGATAAGTTAGATGTTTCGCATTTAACTGAATTGTCGTTGGTTTTTTTGGAGGGAAGAACCCTTTAATCTTCTGACATGCAACCTGTCGCTTCCCTCGTTCACCTGATGCGTTCAAACACAGATGGATGTTTCCTCCATCCTACTTTCCACGGATTCTTTTGGCTGCCGGCACTCGCAGTCTCTCAGACACTCTTACACAATCTGTCTCTGCCTCCCTCCATCCTCCACTTTCATATTCCCTGTGCTTCATCATCGCGGCTGAGGTGCGCCACGAGCACAATCAGTGGGAGTGATATGTGCGCCTGCGTGTGTGTGTGCGTGTGCGTGTGTGTCTGTGTGTGTGTGTGTGTGTCTGTGTGTGCGCCTGTGTGTGTGTGGGTGTGTGCGTGTGTGTGTGTGTGTGTCTGTGTGTGTGTGCGCCTGCGTGTGTGCGTGTGTGTGTGTGCGTGTGTGTCTGTGCGTGTCTGTGTGCGTGTGTGTGTGTGTGTGTGCGTGTGTGCGTGTGTGTGTCTGTGTGCGTGTGTGTGTGTGTGTGTGTGTGTGGGTGTGTGCGTGTGTGTGTGTGTGTCTGTGTGTGTGTGCGCCTGCGTGTGTGTGTGTGTCTGTGTGTGTGTGCGCCTGCGTGTGTGCGTGTGTGTGCGTGTGTGTCTGTGTGTGTCTGTGTGCGTGTGTGTGTGTGTGTGTGTGTGTGTGTGTGTGTGTGTGTGTGTGTGTGTGTGTGTGTGTGTGTGTGTGTGTGTGTGTGTGTGTGTGTGTGTGTGTGTGTGTGTGTGTGGGTGACCAACAGTCCTATGGGGTGGGAGGCACAAACAACATCCGCAGGGCAACAAGCAGCATGTTCCGTTGGTGCTGGAACAAATTGCCATTTTGAGGAGAAAGGACAGATGTGTGGAGTGGGGGGGGGGGAAATGAAAGGAGGATGAAAAAAGAAGAGGGCTGTGCCAGATGCTTTTACTAAATAAATATACATCAAATTCTTCAATACCGGTTGCAGAAGTAGATCTATTTGGTTCCAGAGTGACCCATCATCGTCACATCTATGTTGTTTATTGGACCATAGGGGTTTCTCACGGTGTTCCTGGACACGTGACACATCCATCAGCAGCAGTGAAGTCTTTCTTGTTTCCACCAGGCCCATGCACTGTGGGAAATACCTGTCAAAGGTAACAGTAGCATCACTAGTAGATAAAGAGGTCATGGAATATGTCACATAGTGTGACAGAGGAGTGTCAACAGGTTGGACAGGTTGATCAGGAGAGAGCTGGCTCTGTGGTTGAAGCTGGACTCACTGGTGACAGTTGCTGAGAGGAGATCATTGAACAAACTACTGTCCATCATGGATGATGACAGTCATCCTCTGAACACTGTCATCAGTGAACAGAGAAGCAGAATGAGTGCACGAATGCTCCTCCCATGATGCAACACTAATAGACTCAGGGACTCATTCATTCCTCGTGCTATTAAATTGTACAATTCTGAGTTCGGGGGCAGGAGTGGAGTAAAAGTATAATGATGTTCTGTTCTATGTTAGTCTTTGTATCCTTTTTCTTTGTTATTTTTCTTTGATCCATGTTCTTTGTCTTTAGACTTAGATTGTGTCATCTTGTTCTTTCTCTTTATTTCTCTTTGTTCTTGTTCTTATTTTATTTTCATTTATTTTTTATGAAAAATTGCTGTATTTGCTGTGGATAATTTGGAAAAAAGCAATATCCCAAAGGAACCCTAGTGAGGGATCTATAAAGTTCTACCTAACCTAACCCTAACATACATTGGTTTTCATAAGTCAGTACTATTACTTGATGAATACGATGATTTATATATTGAATAACTCTCTTATTAGTGACATAAAATAACCATCTAGACCAGGCCATAATGACTTGATGTTGTGTTAAACAAGAAAGCTTCTCTCACTGCTCTCTTCCTTCTGTCCTCCCGACTGTGTCAGAATATCTAATGATGGCGGTAACCATCTTTCTGCAGAGTCACTGCTGCTCATTTGATTGAGTCATCGTCGATTCATACCTGATGATAAGTTCAACTTCATTTCCGCAGAGTTCTTCTTCTGTCCATCAGTTGTGTGTCTGGATCAATGGGTTGCATTTGTTATTAATTCTGTGATTTTTCAAAAGTTTATTCATTAAATGTAGGATTTATATTTATGGATGTCTGGTTTTTTTGTTTATGTTCGTGACCTGGTGACCAGTGGTTGGAAAAGACCAGAGACCACAACCCCAAGCGATCAGAACTTTTTAAAGGAATGGAGTCTGACCATGAATAGATCTGAAAGAAAGAACCAGAATTTAAAAGTTGATCCTGAAAGAAACTGGAAGCCAGTGAAGAGTTTTAAGGATCGAAGAAATGTGTGTTCTTCTACTAGAGCACAATCCATCACAAACTGTGTTGTTATGTGTAATTGATGTGCGCTGGTTGCCGTATCTCTGAATGTCTCCAATATGATGCTCACAGATGTGTTTATTTTCCTTGATTTTCCACAATCTGGCCAATTTTCTTTAACCACGAAGGTGCTTATTTAGTTTTGCTGATCGGAAATAAAATACAGCCGCAGTGAAAAGGCAAAAGTTGAGGTACATTAGCATGTGCCTCAAACTGAGCCTCATCAAATACGTCACATCTCCATTGAGGCAGAGACACTTTTAAAACTAAAGGAAATAAGGTGGACTTTTACAACAAAGTAACAGAGGTTTGTGTGCTGAAGGACAAGCGTGTGGACTTTATTTACAGATAAAGGTAAGACCAGAAACGGTTTTAATATCAATCTTATAAAAAAGAGATAAGACTCATATAACAAACACATTTTTGGCCATAAATAAAATATTATTTTGTTTTTGTCATGCTTATGTTGAGCCATTTAATACTCAATATTTACAGTGGCTACAGAAAGTAATCAGACCCCTTTGGATTTTTCACTCTTTGTTTCATTGCAGCCATTCGCTAAAATAATTTAAGTTTATTTTTTTCCTCATTAATAAACACTCAGCACCACATCTTGACAGAAAAAAAACAACATGTAGAAATTTTTGCAAGTGCATTAAAAAAGGAAAACTGAAATATCACAGTCATAAGTATTCAGACCCGGTATGTGACTCATATTTAACTGACGTGTCGTTCATTTCTTCTGATCCTCCTTGAGATGGTTCGACTCCTTCATTGAGTCCAGCTGTGTTTCATTAAACTGATTGGACTTTTAGGAAAGAGGTAAGGTAAGGTAAGGTAAGGTAAAACTTTATTGATCCCTCAGGAGGTCTCCTTCGGGAAATTGTTTTTTACCAATAGCCAGCAATTTTTCATAAACAATAAAAAATAATACATAAAAAATAAAATAAGAAGAAGAACATAAGGAGAAAGAACAAGATGACACAATCTAAGTCTAAAGATAAAGAACATAGATCAAAGAAAAACAACAAAGACAAAGGATACAAAGACTAACATGGAACAGAACATCCAGATACTTTCACTCCACTCCTGCCCCCGAACTCAGAATTGAACAATTTAATAGCCCGAGGAATGAATGAGTCCCTGAGTCTATTTGTGTTGCACCTGGGAGGAGCATTCGTGCACTCATTCTGCTTCTCTGCTCACTGATGACAGTGTTCAGAGGATGACTGTCATCATCCATGATGGACAGTAGTTTGTTCAATGATCTCCTCTCAGCAACTGTCACCAGTGAGTCCAGCTCCAACCACAGAGCCAGCCCTCCTGATCAACCTGTTGACCTGTTGACCTCCTCTTGGACACATTTCCACCCCAACACACCACAGTATAGAAAAGGACACTGGCCACCACAGACTGGTAGAACATGCAGAGGAGCTTCTTGCAGATGTTAAATGATCGAAGCCTCCTCAGAAAGTACAGTCTACTCTGAACCTTCTTATATACATGGTCTGTATTGCAGGACCAGTTTACTGTCCATCCACACACCGAGGTACTTATAGTTGTCAACTATCTCCACCTCGTCGCCTCTGATGGACACTGGACGTGGCTTTGTCCTGGACCTCCCGAAGTCCAAGACCAGCTCCTTGGTGTTTGAGGTGTTCAGCTGCAAGTGGTTCCTCTCACTCCAGTCCACAAAGTCACGTACTAGACTCCTATACTCGTCTTCGCTGTTGTCCCTGATGCATCCAACAATGATGCATCCAACAATGATGCATCCAACAATGATGCATCCAACAATGATGCATCCAACAATGATGCATCCAACAATGATGCATCCAACAATGATGCATCCAACAATGATGCATCCAACAATGATGCATCCAACAATGGCAATGTCATCAGCATACTTCTGGACGAGACTCAGCTCTGAGTTGTAGCAGAATTCTGAAGTGTAGATGGTGAAGAGGAGAGGGGTGAAGAAGACAAGGTAAAAAATGAAGGTAAACTCAAATATAAATTATGATGGACTAACCTCACTGTTCTATGCATGTCTTGGTAAAATGTCACCACAGTCGGTTGGTTGACAATTTCTCATTGGAGCTTTGAAGTCAAAAAAAGTCCTTGCACTTTTGTCCACGACTGCTGATAGTATGTTGTCACTAATGTCGACTTTGCATTCATCTATGTCGGAATCCCATCAGGTCGCCATGGTAACTGTGTAGCGCTGCCTCTGCCTCCTCTTTCCGGCATTCAGCCCAATTGACTTTGTCGTAGTGCAGCATTTATGTGCTCTTCTCATATATTCACCAAAGATGGAATCAATACGTTAGTTCAGTCGATACAGTTTACCAACGCGGTCTGCAGTTTTCTTGTGAGCCTCATGTGATCGCAGAGGAAACGCTGCCATTAATGTGTATTAATTACAATATTTCTGGATCTTTTGCAGAAATACAGGGTTATATCATGTTTATGACCCCAGGAGCCGAGGACAATGCAAACCCACCCAGAAAAAAGAGAAAGACAATAAACAAAATTAACTTTACTCAAAGAAAGTCACAAAAGGCGCTGAGAAAAAGTATAAGAGTAAAAAGAGAAGTCCAGGAAAATGTAACTAAACAAAATATCCAATAGACAAGCAAGGGATACAGGAAGTGTCAGAGTTGAACCTTAGACGAGCTCACGCCAGTCTGTGGAACAATAACATTACACACACACACACACACACACACACACACACACTCGCACACTCGCACACTCGCACACACGCACACACGCACACACACACACACACACACACACACACACGTTACACCTAAAGACAGTCAGAATCACTAAAGAGCAAATTTAGTGATTCAATCATTTTTATCAATAAAATGTGAAGAACAGGTAGCAATGAAGGGTCTAAAAGCCTGTTTTAGTTAATGGTAAGTAAGTAAGTAATTTGTATAATGGTGCATTTACACGTTATAAAAGATGAGTATGTTTGAAGGAACAACTCATTTTAGTTAACAGGCTTGAAATTATTACAGTATGCTGTTCTTTTCTATTTTAACTTTTTTTTTTTTTTAAGTGAGCACCTTATAGTCATTTTCATTTGCGTAAGTCTAGTTCAAAACGGTTTAAAAGTTATCCACAGCACGTTAATCTAATTATTCTAAAGTTTAAATTAATACAAAATACTCTTCTATACCCTTTTCTCAGTAGAAGCCACTCATAGTGTGTGTGTTTGTATTGATCGCCTGGATTTTAAATGCTCATTGATTGTGTGGAAGACGTGAGTGATGTTGAATAATTCAGAAGCTAAATACAATGGAGTGAAAAACAGATGCATCAACATTTATTGGTCTGGAAGTGTTTCAGTACAGAACAGACTTGGTCTTTCTGAGGCTATATATACAAAACTATATATTATTATACTATATATAAGTCAAGATATTCATTTATCTAAAAAATAATAGGTCCAGTGAGAGGAGGGATAATGATACATAGTTATATTAGTAGAAGGATGCTGGGGTTGGAACTGCCAGGCAGGAGGTCTTGAGGAAGACCAAAGAGAAGGTTTATGGATGTAGTGAAAGAGGACATGAAGTAGGTTGGTGTGAGAGGGGGATACAGAGACCAGGGTTAGATGGAGGAGGTTGATTCGCTGTGGTGACCCCTGAAGGGAGCAGCCAAAAAGAAAAGAAGAAGAAAAAGAGGTAATATTTTATCGTATGAAAATAAGTGGTTTTTATTCAATTACTCTTTTGAACAATGGAATTTTCAGCAGAATTCTTCTTCTCAAATATTCTGTACTTCTGTTCCATGATTAAAAAAAAACAACTTAGGAAAACCGAAAATTTAGAATCTGGCCACATTTTGAATACATATCTTTTTAGAAGTATCTGAAGACAAATCATAAAAGAAATAAGGATGTTAAAGCACTTTTGTTAAAATGATTTTCAGTTGATTTTGAGGGACTCTAACCACTCACAAAAAGCATGAAATAAAGGGGGACAAGAAAATGAAATTAATTTAATAAATAATAAAACTCTCATGCTTAACATATTACTTTTTGCTGGGAACTTTTATGTATTTGAATTAATTATTTGTATTATTATTATGTTGTTTTTATTTGATTGTATTTATGTTTTTATTTGATTGTTTTGACATGTATTTATGGATGTTTGTTTGTATGGATGTATTATTATTGCTGCTGGACAAAATAATTTCTCCTCCACGGATCAATAGGTAACAATAAGTAAAGTAATTAAATAAGTAAGTAAGTAATATTTATTTATATAGCGCTTTTCCAGACCAGGGTCACAAAGCGCTTAAACAATCAAAACAATATTCAATAAAGTATATACTTTAAAGATCAAGATAAAACTGAGAACAACACAGGAGTTCCAGAAAATCAAGGAAAAGCCTGAACAAATAGAAACGTCTTAAGATGTTTCTTGAAGGAGTCAGTAGATCATCAAACACAGAGAGAGAAGAAGATCGTTCCAAAGCTTAGGAGCAACAGTCTGGAAGGATTTCTCTCCTCTGGTCCTGAAGCGTGTTCAGGAACCATCAGTAGATTCTGATCCACAGACCTCAGAGCCCGAGCTTGGGTGTAAGTCTGGATCAGATCACATGATAGAAGGTCTGACCATGAATAGATATGAAAGTAAGAACCAGAATTTTAAAGTTGATCCTGAAAGAAACTGGAAGCCAGTGAAGAGTTTTAAGGATCGGAGAAATGTGAGTTCTTCTACTAGAGCGGGTCAGAATTCTCTATTTATATTTTATTTTATTTATAGGAATATTTATCCATCCATCTATATATCAATGAACACATAATGGGGAGAAATCCAAATGGCGCACAATCCAAAATGGGACTGAATGACGAGTTGACACTGGTCTGCAGAAAGTCTGGCATTAAACTAGCCGTGTAT
Source organism: Callionymus lyra (assembly GCF_982586985.1). NCBI lineage: Eukaryota > Metazoa > Chordata > Actinopteri > Syngnathiformes > Callionymidae > Callionymus > Callionymus lyra. Next base: position 5,686,210 of record NC_141830.1, read on the forward strand.
AACTCTTTCAAACCCGTCAGGTACTGCTCCTGTCAACTGACATCAAAATACAGGACTAGAGTGAATAACTCAGGAGGAGATCGTGTCTCTGTACAGACCTGGACAGAACGAGCGCTAAAGTCAAACCTATGTATGTTGGTTTTGGGAGTGATGGACAAATTGACCATTGATTGATTAATTCTATGAGAGTGGAACCAAAACAACGGAGCCTCAAGCTTTACTGCGTTCTGACCAACATCATCTCAGTGGTTAGAGAGGGAGATTTAAGAGGCACTGAAGACAGTGAGGTTGTGGCGAGCTTTCGAGGCATCCTTTCTACCAAACTGCAAATAATATAGAAACAGAAAAACAACACTGTAAGTTTTAAAGAAAGTTTTTAAAAAAAGTGGAAAGTCGTTTAGCGGCAAATTATTGTCATTATCCCCGGGTGACTGGCTGTGATCCAACAGGATTTGTTAGCCTCACACATCTTTAAAATGCACCCACATCAGCATTCTGCCATGATGGTCATGACATTATTTTTATATCGACTGCTTTAGGGATAATAATATGTACATTTCGCAATTTAAAAGGATGATTCAACAACCAGGTGAGAATCTCAAAAGCGTCTGAAGTGACAAAGAAAAAGTGATTCACAGGAGAGAAAGACAAGGTCAGATTTGATACATTAGATAAGCGCTCTGCAGGTTCCTTGAACTCTGCCTCCAGCGTAAGTCTGAGGTACTACATCCTTCAATGTCCCCAATGTGACAATAATTTCTACCAAAAGCATCTTTGTAAGTGTGTATCATTGACATCATACTGAGGCAACATTTGATCATATAACCCTTGTTTCAAAATCACTATCCATAATCATTATAAAAACATCTGATGATGTCAATGTAAGGTCAAACTTTTTAATATAAGCTTTAATTAACAATAGAAATCAGGTGAAAATTGTACATCTACTATGCTGTGTCCAAAGGTGGGTTGTTGCGTCAGATGTCCTCGAAAGTGTGTGAGCGCCACCTCGTGGCTGGGAATCTGGTCCATCTTGCAATTTCTTAGGAAAATTAATTTTAAACCTTATTAAGCTTAGATCAATATTTGAATAAATGATTGCTCTGTTTTTTTGTTATAAGATGCTTTGGCTTTGACTTATTTACTCACTAAAACATTATTTACTCACCAACACATTATTTACTCACCAACACATGTTCCCTGGAGATGTTCTCTGTCCCACAGACGTGATAGATTCATAGTGTGACAGAGAAATGTTAGCAAACAGTTTTGCTAAAGATGCAACTTAAAATGGGTGTGAATGGAAAAGAAAACCATCGACACGAGTATGAGTTTTTAAAAGTGTTACACCAACTTTCTTTCACCCAGAGATTTACAAAATCTGTGAATGTACATCAAAGACAGTCCAGTACATCCTTTCATTCTCAACGTGAGAAATGTGACATAATGACAATTATTGCTCATGACTCTTGTAAACATGATCAAATATTTCTAAAGGTTTAAGCGTAAGAGTTTAACACGTAAATTCCCTATTTGCTATTAACATTATCCAGTCAGCTTGTCACTGTGTTATAAGAAAGTATACAATTATATACTTTTATGTAGAGGGTGAAACTTGTTATTGTCTCCCAACTATTGCTTATTTTGTGTGTTATCTTATTTCATTATTCTACTCTGTCCTATCACCACCAATGTTACAGCAATAAAAGTTTCTGATTCTCATTGAGCTAGGACTGAACAAAAGTAGTTTTGGACGCCAGAGCTCATCAGATTGAATTGTCTTTAAGAGGTAGAAACAGCTGCGGGAGGACATAGTTGTACTTTATATACTGACGTTTGCATCCAGACTGAGTAGAGTTCAACTCAAACGTTGATGGCTGACAAGGATGACAGAAATCCAACTTCCTGTTGCTGAGACAGGTGCCCAATAGTACTATTTCACAGGCTCTGTTCAGAACCATGAAACCATGAGGTTGACCGAGGTCACACTCTTATGCTTGGCTCGTCTGCTGCTCAGAGACACGCGCTTTGGTTCCCATCGCTGTTGAGTCCAACTGACTTTCCACTTTTTCACACACTTGCAAAACTCTGTTGTTGAAGTCTTCTGGTTGGTCAGCATAAACATAGTGTCCAGCTCCGCGGATTGTCTGAGGACAGAGGACCAAACATGAGTGATACAAAGTGACACCTTCAGTGAATTTAGTACAATCGATGAACATGTTTAAATCATAGTTTATTTCATGGCTCTCCTATGCTGTGTCTCAAATCGCATACTTCTCTTAGTATACTAGAAGTTAGTATTCATCAGGATAGTGTACATACTAACTAGTAACTAATTCTCCACAGATAGTATGTTTCAAATCACATACTTCTCTTAGTATACTAGAAGTTAGTATTCATCAGGATAGTGTACATACTAACTAGTAACTAATTCTCCACAGATAGTAAGTAAGTAAGTAAGTAAGTAATATATATTTATATAGCGCTTTTCGAGACCAGGGTCACAAAGCGCTTTAACAATCAAAACAATACTCAAAACAGTACATACTTCAAAGATCAAGACAACACCGAGAACAACACAGGAGTTCGAGAAATTCAAGGAAAAGCCTGCACAAATAGAAACGTCTTAAGATGTTTCTTAAAGGAGTCAGTAGACTCCATCAAGCGCAAAGAGAGAGGAAGATTGTTCCAAAGCTTAGGAGCAACAGCCTGAAAAGATTTCTCTCCTCTGGTCCTGAGCCGTGTGCGTGGAACCATAAGTAGATTCTGATCCACAGACCTCAGAGCCCGAGCTGGGGTGTAAGGCTGGATCAGATCAGTGATGTAAGGAGGAGCCTGACCATGAATAGCTCTGAAAGTAAGAACCAGAATTTTAAAGTTGATCCTGAAAGAAACTGGAAGCCAGTGAAGAGTTTTAAGGACCGGAGAAATGTGAGTTCTTCTACTAGAGCGGGTCAGAATTCTCGCTGCAGAGTTCTGAATCAACTGCAGACGAGACACATCCTTCTTGTTAAGACATGAAAACAAACTGTTACAATAGTCCAGACGAGAAGAAACAAACGCATGGATTACAAGCTCCAGATCATGTTGTGACAGCATTTTCCTAAGTTTAGAGATTTTTCTCAGTTGAAGGAAACAGTTTCAAACAAACTCTGCTGCTACACACTAACAGGAAATGACGTGACAGCTTCTTCTTCTACTTCTATTTAACGATGGTTGCAACCAGCTGTAGGAACACTATCGCCACCTGCTGGCAGCATGTTTTTCCTACTGCTGCTGAAAATACACCTGTAAGTATATGCATATATATATATATATATATATATATATGACGTAACTTCTGTTTACAACGTCACTAAGATGGAGCTGTTTAGTGTAGATAGTGTCCATCGAACCATACTCAGTTTTGTAGGCGTTTTAGTGTCAATTTAGTGTGTATGGAGCACTAAATTTTGCATACTAAGAATTGATTCACACTTACGCACTAATAATACTAACTTTGAGTACGCAAGTACGCGATTTGAGACACAGCACTATTCTTTTCGCATACATTTTACATGTACACTCTTCAACTTTACTTTTGTCAATTAATATCTATTATCAACATTTTTTTTATTTGAATCTAACAAGATGCTGATGCTGAGATTGTATCTAAATGTGTCATTCTGGACAAAGATGAGGATAAAGTACATTTTTGACTATAACTCTGAGAAGGAACATATTACTCAACCCTTAGTCTACATGAGGGCGAGTAAAAAATGAGTAAAGTTTGAATTGATCAATTTAGGTATTACATTAAGTATTTCTGTGTACTTTTGTTATTTAAACATGTAAAAAAAATGTTTTACATGCAGGTTCATTGTCTTCATGGCCATGTTATACACTATAAATCTAGGGAAACACCCAAAAAGAATGAATGAAGAATGATTATGACAAAGAAAGTTGGCCTTAATATAGATAATGTCTAATACTGCTTAAATTAATAAGAATAAATACGTTTTTCCTCACTCATGAGTGCAAAGTGTCAAGCAGATGACACTGTTGGTCTATAGATTTAAGATGTTTTGGAGATAAGGTCAGAGTGACCAGAATGAGATGGTCATGTACAGAGGAGAGATAGTGAGTATGTTGGTAGAAGGATGCTGGGGTTGGAACTGCCAGGCAGGAGGTCTTGAGGAAGACCAAAGAGAAGGTTTATGGATGTAGTGAAAGTGTACATGAAGTAGGTTGGTGTGAGAGAGGGGGATTCAGAGAAAAGGCTTAGATGGAGGAGGTTGATTCGCTGTGGTGACCCCTGAAGGGAGCAGCCAAAAAGAAAAGGAGAAGAAAAAGAGGTAATATTTTATCATATGAAAATAAGTGTTTTTTATTCAATTACTCTTTTGAACAATGGAATTTTCAGCAGAATTCTTCTTATTCAAATATTCTGTACTTCTGTTCCATGATTAAAAAAAACTGCTTAGGAAAACCGAAAATTTAGAATCTGGCCACATTTTGAATACATATCTTTTTAGAAGACAAATCATAAAAGAAAGAAGGATGTTAAAGCACTATTGTTAAAATGATTTTCAGTTGATTTTGAGGGACTCTAACCACTCACAAAAAGCATGAAATAAAGGGGGACAAGAAAATGAAATGAATTTAATAAATAAATATAAGTTATCACGCAGAAACATTTATACGGGATCAGTTTATACTTTTGTCTGGAAAAGCGCTATATAAATAAATATTACTTACTTACTTACTTTTACTAATTACTTCTTAAATATTGTTATTGGGACAAACGTGTACAATCACATATTTCTCACGGTGCTGTTCTTTGAGATCACATATTCGTTACATACAGTAATAAAGGACTTATTATACGTACTATTATATCCACATGGGAATGTTGCATCTTGTCTTTGAGCAAGCTGCCCGAGTTGCTGTCGATGCTGGAGCGTGAGCCGTAGATGATGGAGATGGGAATGGAGGCTTGTAGCTGGTCCACTCTCTGCAGCATGGGTCTCTTGGCCCAGCCGTTGGGCATCGTCATGTTCTTAAACGCCGTCTCACCACTACCAGTACACAACAGAAAACAGTTCTGAAGTAAGTCACCAAATAATTGACAGATGTTGGTGCCGATGGTGCTTACCTTGGGTTTTGAACGTTCAAGTGGTAGATGTACTCGGACACTGTGTTGTCACTAAACATGGAGGAGAACTTCCTCTTAAAGTCAGGCCTGAGAGTCTGGACCAGACTAGGGCCTGAAAAGCAGACACATATCAAATGGCTTTAAAACTTAATTGATGGACAAACTTACCGTTTCTGCCCCATGACTTGATTTGACTATTGACCAGATGACGCCGTTGCACTTTAACACTAGAAGTCCCAGCATTTTGCTGTTCTACCTATAATACCCGGACGGCAGCCGATTGGCTGGAAACCCCCTAATTTTGTAAGCGATGCAATCGTTGTTGCACCACAGGAGGGAACATGGTGAGAGGAAGTGAGGAGGGGATTGGGCCCAAAGAGCTTATCGGGGAGGGGTTGGCTGTTCATGTCTAACCTGGCAATGCTCAACCTTAATTTAGCCACTTTCTTATTATCATTAGTTATTGTTCACCTCTTCCACTTCAGGTTCTGTCCAATACAATTGGTTCACCAGATTGATCCTCAGACCAGCCTTAACCAGTCATTTTGTTTCCTAATTATGCACTCTTTTGACATTATTCTTTTGTAAAATATATAGCTGTAATGTTTTCCTATTAAAATTTTTTAAATGACTTAAGCCTGCACTGGACCGTGCCTTTTCTCCCCTTGATTGACCTAAACCTAAACCTTAACCCAAACCCTTACCTTATTTAGGTTCATATCCCAAAAATTACCCTTACCTTAACCGCTTTTTCTATAATTCTTTACTATAATTCCTGAAACGTATCTTTATTTGTTTCCCTGTGCTTTCCACCCAACACCATTGGCTCACCATATTGAGCCTCAGACTCCCAACCCAACATCCCTGGTTGAAGACCAGAATTATCCAACCTCTTTTTTTCCCAACAATATGCACTCATTATTTTTTTTACATTATTCCTTTCTCAAATCATAACATTTATTTTGCATTATTTATTTTTGTCCTCGTCTACACATTCTATGGCTATATTCTTTTCTTATTTCAATTTTGTAACCAACCTTTTTTTATAACTTTACTCGCTGTGTTCCAGCCTGCACTGGGCGGGGGCTATTTCCCCCTGATTTACCTTGTGAACAGCCGCCCCCTCGCCCCACAAGCTTTCTGGACCCCACTTCCCCTCCCTCCTGTGGTGTGACCATGATCGCTTTGTTTTATAGGTTGGGTTTTATAGGTAAAAAAGCCAAATGGCTGCTCTCCGGGACTCCTAGCGGTTTACACATATGTAAACCATGACATAGACCAGACCACTCTAAACTGGGCCACAAGTTCCCCTGATGCACAGGTATCCAAAGTAAAAAAATTTGCTTTGAGTTTCAAAAAAGGAAAATCGTTTAACTTCCACCAATTTAACAAAAAACGTATTTGCCTGGCTGTGAAGAATTTCCTCTTTTTTTTCAATTTAGCTGCGACACAAAGATTTGGTGTCAAACCACCAGAATTGCGACCATCCAACAGGAATCATTATGACACAACCTTGGAATCGTTGAAATTATGTTTGTTTTTTTGCTTCATTCATAAGCATTATTTTGGTGCCAGTTTGTGTCTCAAAGTGCGATAAAGCCACAGTGAAGATTTGCTTCATCACAGTTGCCAAAGAAAGTCAGTCATGCCAGCTCTTCCACTTCTTTCCTATGTCAGCGCGTCACAATGGTTCAGGGATCAAAGCACCTGTGAGGACGAGATTGACAACCTACCAAGAGGTCCTACGAGTCTTAGACCGGCGAGTGGATTGAAAGGACTGAACATGGCTCCCAGGGCTTTGATCCAAACAGGAATCGGACGATCCGTCTCCACCGTGTCTGGATGCTCAGGGATGCCCCACGGCTCCACCAGGACAATGTGCTTCACTCTGTAGGCCACAAAAAGCATTTAGCCATGCAATGCTGAGCCATTGCTGATTTTATATATGTTCTAAACAATTGATTATAGTAAGTAAGTCATTTTTATTTATATAGCGCTTTTCCAGACCAGGGTCACAAAGCGCTTAAACAATATTCAATAAAGTATATACTTTAAAGGCCAAGATAAAACTGAGAACATAACAGGAGTTCCAGAAAATCAAGGAAAAAGTGGCCTGATCGGTGGAGGTGAGCTTTATTTAACATCTTACACCCACGGATGATATTCATTTCATCAAGTATATGTAAACATTAGACTGACAGATCTAAAAGATCTGTGGATCTGCCTTCTATTTGGGATTCTGAAAACATTACTTCTTTTAAAACACTGACTACAGTAATTTAAAAATACTTACCTCTCAGGGTATTTGATGGCATAAGATATTGCCAGGAATCCTCCCAGGTTGTGTCCAAGTAGTATCATGGTCTCCAGACCAACTTTGTCTCTCCACTCTTCTATGGATTCCACAAATTGCTCCTCTGCCTCCAGAGCATTCAAAGAGAACACGGGCCGACTGCTCTGTCCGAAGCCCAGCAGGTCAAAGGCGTAGACAGGCCGGCACCTCGAGAGGGCATCCACGTTCTGTGCCCAGAGACCCACACCCCCTCCAAAACCATGGAGGAGAACCATGGGGGTTTTGTCCTTCACTTGTTCATTGCAAAAGGTCAGAGTCCAAACAGAGTTGCTGCTGGAGATGCAGATGTACTGCTTACTGACGTTGCTATCTATACCTGGAAATAAGAGCAGAGGTCAAAAAAGAGGATTCATTCATTGACAGACACATGTTCACTTATGAGCAACGGAGACATAGAAAAAGCCTGAGGAGTCAACTGATGTATGTGTGTTTGTACTCGTATAGTATAGTTTTTCATTGTGTATGTTTTGGTGTTGAGTATTTTGGTAGGCGTTCTATACCTTGTCTTAGATTTTATTGCTGCTACTCTTTCCCTTTTTGCCATTATTTTAAATATTTATCTGTAGTCCCAAGTTCACTTTAGTTTGACATATAACACATTGTTGACCATAATGGATGTTATGGTGTTTTTTTATCATAACGCAAATAAACTATAACAATTACTGGGAACTTGATTAAAGATTAAGGGAAGAAAAACAATTACTTTCATAGATTTGGAGATATATAGTACAAGTACAACTTTTTGGCTCTTGCATGAGAAACCAAGCCATTTTGTTTTACTCCGATACATCTACCCGAGCACTAGTTGCAGTGCAATAGTGGGAGCGTTGTGTCTCTCTTACATCGCAGCATCTGCTCCTCGGCAGACTTCAGTTGGCTTCTAGAAGTCGGGCACCATGTGGGTAACCAGTCGGGGATCCACCACCACCTGAACAAAGATGTGAAGATATCTTTTAGCATGGAAGTACCGTCTATCATCATCTAGACAGTCTCTTTTTATAAGACAGTATTTAGACTGATGTTCGGTGTGAGACGAGACGGGGCCATCTAACATATCAAAATGTCCACTGTGTTTTGTGAAAGTCTGGGAAGCCATATTGCATAAAGGTTTGACGGAAGAGAAAGCTGTGCTGTGTCTCAAATCGCATACTTCTCTTAGTATACTAGAAGTTAGTATGCATCAGGATAGTGTACATACTAACTAGTAACTAATTCTCCACAGATAGTATGTCTCAAATCAAACTCTGCTGCTACACACTAACAGGAAATGACGCGACAGCTTCTTCTTCTACTACTATTTAACGATGGTTTCAACCAGCTGTAGGAACACTATCGCCACCTGCTGGCAGCACGTTTTGCAAGTTTGGAAGAAGAATAAAGAAAAAAATATGAGAATCGAAAAATTCGCGAGATATTTAAGCTGGTATCAGCAGCGAAGACGTGTTTATCCTTCTACTGTTGGCTGAAAATGCTCCTGTAAGTATATGAATATATATATATATATATATATATATATATATATATATATATGACGTAACTTCTGTTTACAACGTCACTAAGATGGAGCTGTTTAGTGTAGATAGTGTCCATCGATCCATATTCAGTTTTGTGGGCGTTTTAGTGACAATTTAGTGTGCATGGCGCACTCAATTTTGCATACTAAGAATTGAGACGCACTTACGCACTAAAAATACTAACTTTGAGTACACAAGTATGCGATTTGAGACACAGCATGAGTATAGCTTGGATGACACACATTTTCAGTCCAAGGAACTTCTGTTCAGTGTTAGGTGGATCTTCTTCAAGATTTTCTACGATTTAAATTTGAGGCTCTTGGTTGTGCATGAGAAACATGCGAGAGGTAAATAAAGGTAGAACCTTGAACACAACTAATTTTAAACAACGTACCGCTCTCTAAGAACAGAAAATACTCTCCAAGATCAACATAAAAGGAAACATTGGACAACAGATTCTAACTTCTCCTTTCAGGCTTAGCCAACAAGACAATGGACAAATAATCTTGCATGAAAGTAAGTAAGTAAGTAAGTAATTTATATTTATATAGTGCTTTTTCAGACCAGGGTCACAAAGCGCTTAAACAATCAAAACAATATTCAATAAAGTATATACTTTAAAGGTCAAGATTAAACTGATAACACAACAGGAGTTCCAGAAAATCAAGGAAAAGCCTGAAAGTTAAATTGTTTGTAAGTATATCTCAGGTCTCGAGGAGTGTTTACCTCAGTACAGAACCAACATAGCTCCACAGGCTTGTAAGCAGACTGTGAGCACCGAGGCCAGACCACCTTCTCCGAACCTCCCTGCAGTCACAGCGAAAACAACAAGAGGTCAAAGAGCACTGACAGCTCGACAGAAGAAACTTCTCACCGCTCACTCACTGTCTAGACTCCTGGCAGCGATCTAAAAACTGCACCACTGTGTGTACAAGTATGAGCGACTTTTATCGAAACTTTATTTCGGAGGAAGTTTTAAATTTGGACGCACAGCGACTCTGAACAAGTCACTGAAAACCAATCAGACTCAGTAGACTCTCTAGATGTGACTGTAGTGTGAACACGATATTCTTACAGCTGCTTCAAGTAAAAACTCACCCATTATTCGCTGCCTCGGTTCGCGGTGCAGCCATAATAACAATACCGGTACCATCTGCACGTCACGTGGTCAGTGTGTTGCCACTGTCTACGATACGATTGTACAGGCTACGGTGACCTCGCCGAAAACCGGTGTCGTGCCGAAGCGTCTTGCCCCGCCCCTCGAAAGACAAATTGCAACGCGAATCAAGCGCACCCGCTGTGTCTAGCCTCGCGAGTCAATGCGGAAGTTGCTGCAGCGAAGTTGAGGCTCAGCAGCTGCGGTGAGTCAACAACGCGTTTGTGCTTCAACAATGTTCACTTAAAGACACATAAGAGTTGTGCTTACTGTACATTGACAACATAGTTTGTAATGTAAGTCAATAAGACGCTATTTTGTCGAGTTAAATTGTTCATAAAATCAGTTTTAAATCTGTTTAAGCGACATCTATACAGGTTTAAAGCAGCTACACTTGGATTTATACGGTATTTGTGACTAAATTCTTCTCTTTTGACACCGATATTTTGCTCCAAAAACACTTCTTTCCCAGCTTTAAACAAGGCTTGCCACGTACAGTAACTGGCCACGTCATATATAAATAGATTGAACTATTTTTAGGAGCAACTTTTCTATGCTCATCACTTGCAGCCCTTTTTTGTTGAGTAGAAAACGTGGTAAATGTACATGTCAACAAGTTTTCTTGGGTTAAACAAAGTAAGCAAATTCAATAGAAACGTATACAATGCATTCTTTGTAATATCATTTAAAATAGAATGCAGATCAAAAGGGATATAAATACCTTGCATATAAAAGGTTTTAGTGGTGTTTATTAACTTGAGGTGAGTGTTATTTATTTATAGCCAGGGATGGGGCCAACAACACTTTGGAAGGGACACCCAAATATAGTCCCAGCTTTAGACAATATAGAGCAGGGGTCAACAACTTGGGGTACGCTGCAGAAGTAGCCAATTGGCCTGTTTAAATAATCTTTTCATTACCATCTTCTATAAAGTTCTACCTTACCTTACCTTATACCAGGGGTGTCAAACTGGTCCAGAAAAGGATCAGGGTGGTGCAGGTTTTTGTTCCAACCAGTCAAGCACACATGAGTTAACCAATCAGGTGTCGGTTTAAACAAGCAACACCTGACTGACAATTAATTGATCACTATCTTCAGACGCATGATTGGTTCAACTATATGTGCTTGACTGGTTGGAACAAAAACCTGCACCACCCTGATCCCTTTTCTGGACCAGTTTGACAGCCCTGTTCTATACCATCTATGTTTGATTTTGTGTATCCTTTCTTGTTGCACAATTGGTTATTATTGAAAAATCAATGCGATATGTTTATTAGAGGTATATCAGTTATCATTAATAATAATATATAATGAAGTTAAAAGTGTTGTAACAAACTCATACAGCCTTTGGATTAACTTTCATCATCATGTGGTTGGTTTAGATCCAAGGATCACAACTGAGAGAAATGTAAAAATCAATTACCCTGTGTCAGGTTGACTTAGGCTGCATATCAAACAGAAAATAGAAATCAGTCATGGTACCAAAGTCACAAAAGCTTTACTTGAGAGGCCAGGAGTGAGAAAGCACAAACTTACACCTCATGTCAATGTCTGACTTCTCTCTCAAGCAAACAACTTTTTGGTCTCTTTTTATACTGTATTGCAGTCGCATAAGTTGTTTCAAAATCACTTCCAGATGTGAACGTCAGCAGCCTATGTTGATTTTGTATCTGCATATCAGAGACGGCGTCATTGAGTTGTTTCTGATATGATGAGTCAATTCATTTTATCTGTGTTATCTGGAGGCACGTTTTGTACTGTACTGTATTGTACTGTACTGCTCTGGTCCTAGCAGTGACCTGTTAAATAAATATGATAAGAGAGGAAGATCGTTCCAAAGTTTAGGAGCAACAGTCTGGAAGGATTTCTCTCCTCTGGTCCTGAACCATTCTAAACATTATGAACATTATGAAACATTCTAGCTCAGTCATTTCCCAACATCCTACTATGAGGAAAACTATGTTTGTAGTTGTACTAACCAGTTTTGCTTCTACTGTGAGAGTGTGGCGTCCTGTCCACTGAGTCCGCCACCTCTGATGATAAGGTTCCAGGGTTGAGTCAGTACTTGGGTGACTTAGGTCAGTCTGTCAAACTGAGCCTGAGAAACCTGGGTGTTGTATTTGATAAAGACATGTCTCTTGTTCAACACTGAAGAAAACTGACCACAAACTGTTTCCTTCAACTGAGAAAAATCTCCAAACTTAGGAAAATGTTGTCGGAACATGATCTGGATCTTATAATCCATGTGTTTGTTTCTTCTCGTCTGGACTATTGTAACAGTTTGTTTTCATGTCTTAACAAGAAGGATCTGTCTCGCCTGCAGTTGATTCAGAACTCTGCAGCGAGAATTCTGACCCGCTCTAGTAGAAGAACTCACATTTCTCCGATCCTTAAAACTCTTCACTGGCTTCCAGTTTCTTTCAGGATCAACTTTAAAATTCTAGTTCTTACTTTCAGATCTATTCATGGTCAGGCTCCTCCTTACATCACTGATCTGATCCAGCCTTACACCCCAGCTCGGGCTCTGAGGTCTGTGGATCAGAATCTTCTTATGGTTCCACGCACACGGTTCAGGACCAGAGGAGAGAAATCTTTTCAGGCTGTTGCTCCTAAGCTTTGGAACGATCTTCCTCTCTCTTTGTGTTTGATGGATCTACTGACTCCTTTAAGAAACATCTTAAGATGTTTTTATTTGTTCAGGCTTTTCCTTGATTTTCTGGAACTCCTGTTGTGTTATCAGTTTTATCTTGATCTTTAAAGTTTATACTTTATTGAGTATTGTTTTGATTGTTAAAGCGCTTTGTGACCCTGGTCTGGAAAAGCGCTATACAAATAAATATTACTTACTTACTTACTCTTGCCCCATGTGACTGGTTGTCCGTGTCTTCAAGGGAGCTTCGCTGAGAGTGGATGATGCCGCAGGAGTTCAGTGGCTCATTCAACCCCCTCGTGGTGCTGGAGCTGGCTCCGGACACCAAGGAGGAGGCGATAACATGGTTACTTCGCAGGATCAGAGACTCTCAACAGAACGCTGGTACGAAAACAGAAAATAATGGCATCATTCAAAGTTTTGCGTAATCATGCGTTTCTTCTGGTTTTCTTTCTCAAAGGTGCTGAGCTGCTGGTGGAGCAGTTGAGTTTGGGGGCTGACGTTGATGAGAAAGAAAACCCCAACCTGTTTGTGGTTGGGGGGTCCTGGAGTCGGCTCCTGTCTGGCGCTGAGGAAGTGGGTCTCTTCAAAGAGTTCAGTGACGGATCCATGAGGGGTTTTACGTGCGCTAACAAGAACAGCTTCAAAAACTTCCACGGCAAGTATTATATTGCAAATATTATAGCAGCCTTAATATATAACAGACCGTTACCTTGAGCAGAACCATATTCAGTGTGAACAGTCGTGGAAGGGAGAGTATAGATGGGGAGGAGGAGAGATGGGAGGAGTCTAGGACATCTGAAATTCAACAGAAAAACCAACGGCAATAATAATTAAAACTCTCTTTTAATTAACATGGAAAACATTTTTTTTAATAATAAGAGACTGAACTTTACTTTCTAGGCTCTAATGGTCTGAGATTGTGCTTGTGTATTTGAAATTTAGATGCGACTGTCTTGCGTGTCTGGAGTAAATACATTCTATTTTGTGGTCTGTGACGCAACAATCATAGAATTTAAAAGGTATGTGGTGGAGCTGCTGTTGAAGTAGGACAAATGTGACACAAACTGAAACTTGTTCAAATTCGCTATAAACAACTATAAGATATGCTTTCATAACAGTATGTTCGGACTTCCTGAGAGATGTGTTCCTTGTATTATTACGTTTACGACAGCCTTGCACTATACTATATATATATATATATATATATATATATATTGTATCTTTTTGGTCTTTTGTCCGCTGAATATCAGCACATGCAGCCGAAGTTAACCCTGTTAACAATTGTAATCAATCTGGTGAACAGTCTTGTTCGGACAGTGAGCAGACTTTAATAACTGCTTTTATTTTGATCTATGTGACTTGTTTTCAAACTGAAACTTGTCTGGTGGTCGTTGTGTGAGCTGCTTTCAATGATCATGTGAAAGGAACAAAAGCTGCAAACCTCACCAACAAATGTAAACTAAATGAGTGAGAACCCTTTTATGTCCAAGCAACCACGTTAAAGAGACAATAAAATATTTATAACTTAAATACGTGGCATTTGCATTTTTCATTTTAATATTTTGGGGGGTTTTGTATCTTATAAATATCCATGGGCCACTTGGTTACTTTTTTAAGTTTTAAAACAAGATGCTGTTTAAATACTGTAATTATAATGCTCTTACAATGTCTTCATAGAAAGGGTTCAGTTTTAAGTGTTATGCGTCTCTTGTCTTTCACTATAATCAGATAAACATGCCACATGATTTATCTAAGTACGTTATCTGCTCTGTGTCTCCAGGAGATGGCGATAGCTTCCTCAGCATGGCCGAGTGTCAGTACATCATTAAACATGAGCTGGACACGTTACGAGCCAAAGATGAGACTCATGTTCCTGGACACGCGGAAGCAAAGCTCTACCCAGGGAAATCTATCAGTGAGTGTCACGGTCTCTCATAAACCTGTACACACTTTCATATTTCCTGTACAAACAGCTTATACTGGGGTTTTAATCAGATCCTAGTTTTATGACAAATATGAAAAGATAGACGTGCTTCTGTCCACTCTTCCTCTTAATCAAGACATAAAAGTAACAATAGTTTTGTGTTAATATAAGGAAACGATAAAAAGAAATTTATCTAAGCAGCCCATCAGTGGGTGCGACTACCTTTGTTGTGTTTGTAAAAGATATACAGGAATTAGCTTTTTGAAATTAATTGATTATCTTTTAAGTTCGCAGAATGCAATCCAAGAAGCTTCTGATCCAAATGTTCCCGTTGCACGAACAAGAAGAACTTAAGAGACTTTGTTTCTCCTGGTACAAAAAAGTGGGGTTGTCTTTTCAACCTCTCGGTGAGTAACTGAGACGATCATGGTGGCTATAGAGGGAGGTTCACTTCTGAACCTTTTTCTTCAACCGTAGATGACATCAAACATTACTTTGGTGAGACTCAGGCTCTCTACTTTGGCTTTCTGGAGTACTTCACTTTGGCCTTGTTGCCCATGGCTCTCATTGGCGTGCCTTACTACCTGTTTGACTGGGAGGACTACGACAAATATGTGGTCTTTGCTGTCTTTAACCTCGTCTGGTGCACGGTCATCCTGGAGGTAAGAATGTTTTTGACTGGTGAGAACTATAGAAAGGATTTAATCAGAGTAATTGATACTAAAACATATATTGGTTTTGAATATGTTTGCATAACATTATACTGTACATGAAAATACATGTGTGTGTATAAAAAAAACTCACTAGGAATGTGCAACAACAATGTTACTATGATATATTGTGATAGTCTGTGATAAAAGATATATTGGAAATACTAGTACATAGTTCCAACATCATGTCTAGGACTGACTTGATGACTAAAGAAAAGTTAATGTTCTTACATTTGCTAGTTGAATATCTGTATCAACACTGAAGTGTGATGATATCATGTACTTATTAAAATGTATAGTGTGTATTTTAACATTTACTGAAACGTTAACTCCTGAAAATGTTTCCTAAAACAATTGGATTTGTTTGTTGAGCAGGACTTGTGTACGTGTTTATAGATGTGTATATAGTAGCAGGTTTGAATGTGTATATTCTGCATTATTATTATTATTATTAATTGTATTGTTATTTGTTATTATTAAAACAATTCTATGTTAAATTGTAAGCGACATGGAAATATACAACTTTAATTCCCACATTCTACCATAATTTCAACTGTTTCATTCACTGTCATGGAGCTTGATGTAATTATTGATTGACAGTCATCAGTGCGTATCCAGCCAGAAGGCAGAAAGGTTAAATACTTCTTCTCAACTGAAGGATCAATGTCGAAGCACTAATTGTCTGAGAATATATATTTTGTTTAATCTGAAGGAGTAACGTTTCTTTTATTCATTTCAACTCTCCATTAGTTATGGAAGCGTTCGTGTGCCTCGCTGGCCTATAACTGGGGGACTCTGTGCAGAAAGAGGGCTTTTGAAGAACCACGTCCTGGATTCCATGGCGTCCTGGGGTTCAACCCTGTGACCGGACGAGAGGAGCCGGTGTACCCCAACGTTAAGAGGCAACTCCGCATCTACCTTGTGTCGCTGCCCTTTGTCCTGATCTGTCTTTACCTCTCACTGTACGTGATGATGGTCTACTTCCAAATGGAAGGATTTGCTCTGATGATCCACGACCAGGATCCTACCTTCTGGACCGGAATACTGCTTTTCATCCCCAGTATTATCTACGCCGTGGTCATTGAGGTGATGAACCTGATCTACAGATATGCTGCTGAGTTCCTCACTGAGTGGGGTGAGTCTGGAAACTTATTTGGATCTCACGCACATTCCTCTCCTTATCCATTTCATACGTGATCAAAACACATTTATAAAGATCTTTTATGTCTGTGTCAACAGTGGGTTTTTTTTTTTATTCCTGAACTCATAAGTGTCTTGTCAGTAGCATGCACCACCTTTTTTCTGACCAGTATACTTTTATTACTATAAGAAACATCATTAACTAACCAGCTTGATCATTTTCCAGTACTCATTATCACCATGTCAGTGTTTTTTCTGCTTGTCTTTAATTCATTTGTTGATGTTTACAGAGAATCACAGACTGGAATCATCATATCAGAACCACTTGGTCCTTAAAGTGCTCGTTGTGAGTCCACATTATTTCCAAATTTGCATTTACCCTTTTCTTTAATGACCCGAGTCAAACTAATCCTCCTCTTCTACAGTTCAACTTCTTCAACTGTTTTGCATCACTCTTCTACATCGCCTTCTTGATGCAGGACATGGCATTGTTGCGACAGGTGAGTCTCACTTCATAATGACACGATCAATATCAACACACGAGCACAATAGAAACAAAAATGCTTGATTCAAAACGAACTCTCAGAGCAGAAGGGGTCTAATTTATGGTTGACTAAGACAGCGAACCCCTCAACTCAACTTTATTTATAAAGTCGTTACAAAGTGCTGTACAGTGACATAAAGCATAGTTAAAACACACAAAGGTAAAAACAATATCAAATAAAACAAGTAAAAAGCACTTAAAACAGCTCCGAGTCTCATGCTGTGTTAAAAGCCAGGGAATAAAAGTGTGTTTTAAGACGAGATTTAAAAATCCTCCACTAAAGGCCTCATTATGTCATAAGGATGAAACAACATTTATGATTCAAGAGGCGTCTTTCTGATTAGAGAAGAAAGTAAATGGTCCTTCCACAACAGGACATGATCTGTCAATCTGGAACTCACAGCATCCTAACTAGTGTGAAACCAATTCAATTCAATTCAATTTTATTTAAAGTGTCTTATCATAACAAAGTTATCTCAAGACACTATACAGTTGAAATAAGACTTTAGTTGATTAAGGAAAATAGATCCCAGCAATTCAACAAAGAGCAAGAAGCGAAACACTGTACAGTGAGCTATGGCGAGGAAAAAATTTTAGAAGGCAGAAACCTCGAGCAGAACCAGACTCATTGTTGACGGCCTCCTGCTGTGACCGGCTGGGAGGAAGGATGGGGGGGTAGACAGATGGATAAGGAGAGGAGTGAGGGAGGATATATTGAGAGAAAAGGAGAGTGTAGGAGGGTCCATGGGGGTGCTGGAGAGAACTCGGGATCAGGATGACGTGGTGAAGATCCTGGATCAGCAGCAGCTCTGGAGGTGGAGCCCAGCAGCAGTTAAAGGGTTAAGAACTTCACTGCACTTCTTGTGAAAGGAACGATAATTAAAAATCCTTAAACTCATATTTTTAATAGGAGTCAAGATCCAAATTTTGTTCCACTCTATAAAGAATATTTTGCAGTTAACAAAAGCTGTGTGATATGTTTTTCTTCCTTCCATCTACCGCTAGAGTCTGGCAACGCTGCTGATCACCAGTCAGATCTTGAACCAGTTCATGGAGGCGTTCTTGCCGTACTGGCTCCAGAGGAGACGCAACAAGAAGATGATCCGTAAAGTCAAGAAGAAAAGAACTATGGAGGGAAGTGAGCTGACCCTGGCCGAGCAGGTGCGCCTGGAGGCTGACATGAGCACGTACTTGGTGAGTCCATCCTTACATATTTGTGAGAGGTGTATGACCTTTGTTAAAAGTAACATCGTCATATATAGTGTATAAAATCAACAATAATATAATGTTATGTATTAAGTCAATATGTTCCATTTGCAGTGACATCATTGTATTCAGTGTAAATTTATTAAAGCCCCACTACAGAAGATTGGAAACATAATCTCTGGCACCCCCTTGTGTCAGGAAAGTGTAATTGCAAATTCATGCTCACACATTATGATCACATGACAGTCATGATCACATTAAACACATTATGATCACATGACAGTCATGATCACATGACACACATGATGATCACATGACAGTCATGACCACTTGACACACATAATGAGCACTTGACACACATGATGATCACATGACACACATTACAATCACATGACAGTCATGATCACATGACACACATTACAATCACATGACAGTCATGATCACATGACACACATTACAATCACATGACAGTCATGATCACATGACACACATGATGATCACTTGACACACATAATGATCACATGACACACATTATGATCACATGACAGTCATGATCACATTAAACACATTATGATCACATGACAGTCATGATCACTTGACACACATGATGATCACATGACAGTCATGATCACTTGACACACATAATGAGCACTTGACACACGTAATGATCACTTGACACACATAATGATCACATGACAGTCATGATCACATGACACACATGATGATCACATTTGTGAATGTACATTTATTAAAGCCCCACTACAGAAGATTGGAAACATAATCTCTGGCACCCCCTTGTGTCAGGAAAGTGTAATTGCAAATTCATGGCTTCCCTGTTTCTCCTAACATTCTGTACCATTTGTGTACAAAACGAGACGAAGCCTCTTTCTGTGTCGGGATCTGATTCTATCTTATGGTTACTTCAAAATATCTCTCCGTACTTCATATAAAAACACTGTCTCAGACTCTAATGTGTGGATCATCCAATCAAAGTAAAGTATTAAAGATCATTGTTAGAATAATTAGTGTAATGTAAAAAGACAAATCTAAATACAAAAAAACACCTTTGGTTGTCTTGAGCATGAGTTTGCAGTGATTGTGTTTTATAAAAAATAATATTCTGTATCATTTTCAGGGGACATTTGACGATTACCTGGAACTCTTCCTGCTGTTCGGCTACGTTACTCTCTTCTCCTGCGTCTACCCTCTGGCTGCCGTCCTGGTGGTTCTGAACAACATCACAGAGGTTTACTCCGACGCCTTCAAGATGTGCCGGGTGTTCAAACGACCTTTCTCCGAGCCGGCGGCAAACATCGGAGTCTGGCAGGTGAGACGCCTCGAGGGAACCGTCGATGTCGTTCACATATTTCTCCGATCCCTCGTCAGCCGAAGAACATCCTCATCCTTAACCTTATTGAACGATGAAATGTTTTCTTCTTGACTTCGTTGTCACACCTGAACTCTAGAGCCTTTTGAAGAGCAGATCTAGTGCATTCACTGCATTGTGTTTATTTAAGAGGCATTTCTGGTTCACAGCATTTTTTCACATCCGCCTATAACTTTCTAGCTACAACTTGTTATAACATGTTTGTGCGGAGAACCACTAACCCTGTCTGCTAATGTCCAGCTGGCCTTCGAAACCATGAGTGTGATCGCCGTGGTGACCAACTGTGCTCTCATCAGCATGTCTCCACAAGTCAAAGCTTACTTCACAGAGTCTGAAATGCAGCTCATCATCTGGACCGTGGCCATCGAGGTAAGAAGATCACTTTGTTTTGACCCACGTGTCGCCTGCAGCATCTGAAGCAATCTTGTGTTCTGGGTACCTTGTTGTACAGTCGACTGCTTTGTTTAGTAAAAGTAGTTTTGTTGACCTTACTAGATGGTAGGATTCATGGTCGTGTTAACATTTTTTAGCGTCCTTTAAGTGTTGAAGTGTCTTTTTGTGTCGTCTCTTTGGACGACAAACCTGACGCATAACCTGAGATGGTTTATAATAATAATAATAATTAACGAATGATGAAGATGGAAAAGAAACATGTGATCACTTGGCAGAGGCTCGTTTTGCAACTTTATATAAATATTAACGTATGGAGATTTTATAAATGTTCTTTTTATGACTTTGTCTGTTTCCATTCTTGTAGCATGGACTCCTGGCCTTCAAATTCATCCTGACCTTCCTCATCCCAGACGTTCCCAAACACATCCAAATAAAACTCTCTCGTCTGGAGTTTGAATCCTTGGAAGCCTTCAAGAAAAAGGTGAGACAATATCGTCGTAACGTTAAGTTCTTCACGTTTCCAAAGAGACAAAGAAATATATCTTTCTTGATAATAAAAACATAAAAAATACGGGGAAACTGAAAGATTTGCCACGAAACACATTACATGCACATGACAGTCGTAATGATCACTTTACACACATGATGATCACATGATACATACAGTATTATGATCACATGACACACATGATGATCACATGATACATATTATGATCACATGACACACATAATGATCACCTGATACATATTATGATCACATGACACACATAATGATCACTTGACACACTTGATGATCACTTGACACACATTATGATCACATGACAGTCATGATCATATGACACACATTATGATCACATGACAGTCATGATCACTTGACACACGTAATGATCACATGACAGACATTATGATCACATGACACACATGATGATCACATGACACACATAATGATCACATGACAGATTATGATCACATGACAGTCATGATCACATTAAACACATTATGATCACATGACAGTCATGATCACTTGACACACATGATGATCACATGACACACATGATGATCACATGACACACATGATCACTTGACACACATAATGAGCACTTGACACACATTACAATCACATGACAGTCATGATCACATGACACACATGATGATCACTTGACACACATGATGATCACATGACAGTCATGATCACATGACACACATGATGATCACATGACACACATAATGATCACATGACACACATTATGATCACATGACAGTCATGATCACATGACACACATGATGATCACATGACACACATAATGATCACATGACAGTCATGATCACTTGACACACGTAATGATCACTTGACACACATAATGATCACATGACAGACATTATGATCACATGACAGTCATGATCACATGACACACATGATGATCACATGACACACATGATGATCACATGACACACATTATGATCACATGACAGTCATGATCACATGACACACATGATGATCACATGACACACATAATGATCACATGACACACATTATGATCACATGACAGTCATGATCACATGACACACATGATGATCACATGACACACATTATGATCACATGACAGTCATGATCACACGCAACACATTATGATCACATGACAGTCATGATCACTTGACACACATGATGATCACATGACACACACTACAATAACATGACAGTCATGATCACTTAACACACATGATGATCTCGTGACACACATGATGATCTCGTGACACATGAGGCAACTGAGAGAGAAGACTCGACAAACTCCTAAAACATCAGTGGCCGAATGAAAGCCATGTCATAAATGTAGGTCGGTCCTTTCTTTCTAATGGATAATGTACTGGAGTCGAAGTAGCAGGAAGTGGATGAGCTGCCGTCAGTGTTGTCCTGGCGTTTGACGTGTCGTTTGTTCTGCAGCGGCAGCTCAATGTTAGGTGAGTAATCGTGCGTCCCAAAGGTTTCACATCGAGTTTTGCTGTGGAATGAAACTTAATCCATTTTTATTGAGCTGCACAATGACATCTCACGGGAACTCTTGTTGGATCTTGACAACAAGGTCACAGGTGCAGTTTGACCAAAACTTAACCTTAACCTTCAGTTAATAAACCTTTTCCTTGTTTTGTGAACAAATGTGTTAGAACTAAGATTATAGGAGACATTGTCTTTACACTTTACTGACACGAGGGGGCGCCAGGCTCAATGTTTTGCCCTTGTGACGTCACAGTTAGAAACCCCTAACACTGCT
This sequence comes from Callionymus lyra, assembly GCF_982586985.1. NCBI lineage: Eukaryota > Metazoa > Chordata > Actinopteri > Syngnathiformes > Callionymidae > Callionymus > Callionymus lyra. The sequence goes on from NC_141830.1 coordinate 5,708,595, forward strand.
ATGAATAACTGCTGAAAAGAAGAAATAAACAAACCTTAAACATAAGGTTGGACTCAGATCTTGAGGAATGTAAACGTAAACGGCTTCTTCGACTGCCCGTAGTAAAATGAACCAATGCTTCCTTCGTCAAAAAGTGCCTCCAGTGAGCAGCACCACTAAGAGAATGACTAACATGTTTTAATTTGACTCTCAATTGAGTGATTGATCTGCATGTGAACCTTCTGAGTTTCTCACACTGCATTTGACTTTTCTCCTCCTGGATTATGAGAAGAAGTTCATGATCATGAGTTCATTAGAAGCTCAGGACAGACCTGGGCCAGTGTGGCCCTGATGAGGTCAAAGGTCAGGTAGAAACTAACCATTTTATTTTGGTTTTATTTCTTTGACCCATTACTAGTCCCTAAATATGACTGAGGATTTTTGTTTTAGGATTTATGTCCTCTTTTGTCACTTTTGTGAACTCGCTCTAAAAGATTTAAGCAAATATACAAAGAAATCTGTAAAAAATTGTTTTTATATCATATTAAAAACAAGTTATATAAATTACAAAACAATCGTTTTGCAAATTTAGCCTCATTTTTATACTTTCCCCTCCACCTTTTCCATGGCCCCTCACCAATGCCATGTATAAAATGTGGCCCCTGTCATTTAATTTTCCACTTCTGCTCCAGGAGGTCCTGCAGGTGTTGGCGATATATCTTTTGTACGTGTCCATGTAAACTCTAACTTAGATTTATGTGACTGGAGTCCAGTAGAATAATCCGTGATCATGTTTGGACCTTGAATCACCTGTAGTTCTTCAGTGTCTCTTCAGACGAGTCGAGCAATGATGGAGCTCCTGCTTTAGAAGTTCTCAACGTTGACGACCGGATGACGATGAAGGCGAAGCGATAAATGTTAATGTTAAGAGTCGTTTCACTCCGAGATGAATAGTTCCGCCGTCATTCATTTCAGCCGTCGGCGTGTGAAGCTGTAAGACCCGCGAGTCCATCACGATCTGTGTTTCATCTGTTTCAGAAAATGTTTGCAGCTTCGGCGAGCGGCGAGATCTTCCAGTGAGGAGAGACGAGGATTCATCTTCTGATTTGACCTCAGCAGACACAGAAGCTTTAACCACACACTGTGGTCTTTCTTTTTCCGGGTGACTTGGCTTGTTATGTGCGTATCACAATCTGATGCTGGACTTCTGTAGCAAACTCTTGAACCTGTACTGTTGCATCTTCGTACTGCAGATCCACGTATTGTAAAGTAACCCTTGCTTTGAGATCGAGAACAAATGGCTGCAGGTGAGGAAATGGATGATGCTGAGGTGGTAGTAATGCATTATGGGAAGTGGAACGATGGGGACGAACCTCACGACAAGGATTTTAGTAAATCAAAATGATCAGATCATTTTCATGTTTTACTAATTTAGGGGTTCCAGCACCTCAGAGCACTAGGTTTACACTTTGTTTTTTATCTTCTTGAAAGCATTAAATCTTTTGTAATAAATCTTGATTGTTGGAAGTAACAGGACCAGCTATTGGGTCAGAAATTATATAATATATATAATAATAAAAGAAACACTCCAAGTGCATGGGATACGGTTTAGAAAATCACATCTATTGTAATAAATGGCTGAATCTAAAAGTAAATGTCTGGTCTTTGACTGTAAATTTTAAAAAAGTTAATGAGCAGATGTTGATTAATTGGTGAATGACATGCTGTAGATCATGTTTTATTGTGTCACACACACACACACACACACACACACACACACACACACACACACACACACACACACACACACACACACTTGTCAATTTTATCTCTGCATCATGGCATCGCATGAAGGAAGATTTCTTTGAAATTCAACAATCAACAACTTGATATACGTGTATTTTGTTGGATAGTTGTTCACATCCTCGACTACAGGGGGCGACAAAGTTGTTCCCAAATGCAATAAAGGGCCTTGAGTCTGTTCAAAAAAACGTTTCATACATATGTTTGTTTTTGTGTATTTGACAAGTCATCGAGGTGACGTACGAAATATGATTATTTAAATATAAATATCTCTAAATTTCCACCTTCAAATGTTGTGATACTTTATAAGATACTAGTATACTTTCTCTACAAGACGTCCATAGCAGTCATTGATTGGAACTCTGGATATCTATTGATTTATATTGATTTATATTGATTTATATTGATTTATATTGATTTATATTGATTTATATTCTCTCAAACATGTCTTATTTGACAATGAAATCCTCACAAATGATCTGAACACCATTGAAACAGTTAGGTTTAGGTAAGTAAGACTATAGTGGAGAAAGGAAAAACGGATCCAAGCAACTCAATGAGTGAAACACAGTGTGGCGTTGGCGAGGATAAAACTTCCTATAAGAAGGCAGGATGGAGAGAAGAGTGAGGGAGAAAAAAGGAGGAGAGTGTAGGAGAGTGCATGGAGGTGCTGGAGAGAACTCGGGATCTGGATGACGTGGTGAAGATCCTGGATCAGCAGAAGCTCTGGAGGTGGAGCCCTGGGGCTCCGGGAGAGAAATAAAAAGGTGTTTAAACTGCACAGGTGATGAATGTAAGGCAGAAAAGAAGGATATACAGAGCTGGTGTCTAAAACTCCTCCAGCATTCTAAGCCTATAGCAGCTAAAGATAAACAGTTAGGTTAGTTATAGCAGCTAAGATAAACAGTTAGGTTAGTTATAGCAGCTAAGATAAACAGTTAGGTTAGTTATAGCAGCTAAGATAAACAGTTAAGTTAGTTATAGCAGCTAAAGATAAACAGTTTTGTTAGTTATAGCAGCTAAAGATGAACAGTTAAGTTAGTTATAGCAGCTAAAGATAAACAGTTAGGTTAGTTATAGCAGCTAAGATAAACAGTTAAGTTAGTTATAGCAGCTAAGATAAACAGTTAAGTTAGTTATAGCAGCTAAGATAAACAGTTAGGTTAGTTATAGCAGCTAAGATAAACAGTTAAGTTAGTTATAGCAGATAAGATAAACGGTTAAGTTAGTTATAGCAGCTAAGATAAACAGTTTTGTTAGTTATAGCAGCTAAAGATGAACAGTTAAGTTAGTTATAGCAGCTAAAGATAAACAGTTAGGTTAGTTATAGCAGCTAAGATAAACAGTTAAGTTAGTTATAGCAGCTAAGATAAACAGTTAAGTTAGTTATAGCAGCTAAGATAAACAGTTAGGTTAGTTATAGCAGCTAAGATAAACAGTTAAGTTAGTTATAGCAGATAAGATAAACGGTTAAGTTAGTTATAGCAGCTAAGATAAACAGTTAAGTTAGTTATAGCAGCTAAGATAAACAGTTAGGTTAATTATAGCAGCTAAGATAAACAGTTAAGTTAGTTATAGCAGCTAAGATAAACAGTTAAGTTAGTTATAGCAGCTAAGATAAACAGTTAAGTTAGTTATAGCAGCTAAGATAAACAGTTAGGTTAGTTATAGCAGCTAAGATAAACAGTTAAGTTAGTTATAGCAGCTAAGATAAACAGTTAGGTTAGTTATAGCAGCTAAGATAAACAGTTAAGTTAGTTATAGCAGCTAAGATAAACAGTTAGGTTAGTTATAGCAGCTAAGATAAACAGTTAAGTTAGTTATAGCAGCTAAGATAAACAGTTAAGTTAGTTATAGCAGCTAAGATAAACAGTTAGGTTAGTTATAGCAGCTAAGATAAACAGTTAGGTTAGTTATAGCAGCTAAGATAAACAGTTAGGTTAGTTATAGCAGCTAAGATAAACAGTTAGGTTAGTTATAGCAGCTAAGATAAACAGTTAAGTTAGTTATAGCAGCTAAGATAAACAGTTAGGTTAGTTATAGCAGCTAAGATAAACAGTTAGGTTAGTTATAGCAGCTAAGATAAACAGTTAAGTTAGTTATAGCAGCTAAGATAAACAGTTAGGTTAGTTATAGCAGCTAAGATAAACAGTTAGGTTAGTTATAGCAGCTAAGATAAACAGTTAGGTTAGTTATAGCAGCCAAGATAAACAGTTAAGTTAGTTATAGCAGCTAAGATAAACAGTTAGGTTAGTTATAGCAGCTAAGATAAACAGTTAAGTTAGTTATAGCAGCTAAGATAAACAGTTAGGTTAATTATAGCAGCTAAGATAAACAGTTAAGTTAGTTATAGCAGCTAAGATAAACAGTTAAGTTAGTTATAGCAGCTAAGATAAACAGTTAGGTTAGTTATAGCAGCTAAGATAAACAGTTAAGTTAGTTATAGCAGCTAAGATAAACAGTTAGGTTAGTTATAGCAGCTAAGATAAACAGTTAAGTTAGTTATAGCAGCTAAGATAAACAGTTAGGTTAGTTATAGCAGCTAAGATAAACAGTTAAGTTAGTTATAGCAGCTAAGATAAACAGTTAGGTTAGTTATAGCAGCTAAGATAAACAGTTAAGTTAGTTATAGCAGCTAAGATAAACAGTTAGGTTAGTTATAGCAGCTAAGATAAACAGTTAGGTTAGTTATAGCAGCTAAGATAAACAGTTAGGTTAGTTATAGCAGCTAAGATAAACAGTTAAGTTAGTTATAGCAGCTAAGATAAACAGTTAGGTTAGTTATAGCAGCTAAGATAAACAGTTAAGTTAGTTATAGCAGCTAAGATAAACAGTTAAGTTAATTATAGCAGCTAAGATAAACAGTTAAGTTAGTTATAGCAGCTAAGATAAACAGTTAAGTTAGTTATAGCAGCTAAGATAAACAGTTAGGTTAGTTATAGCAGCTAAGATAAACAGTTAAGTTAGTTATAGCAGCTAAGATAAACAGTTAGGTTAATTATAGCAGCTAAGATAAACAGTTAAGTTAGTTATAGCAGCTAAGATAAACAGTTAAGTTAGTTATAGCAGCTAAGATAAACAGTTAAGTTAGTTATAGCAGCTAAGATAAACAGTTAGATTAATTATAGGCTTTATGGAAAAGTAAGGTTTTAAGATTATTTTTAAACATAGAGAGGGTGTCTGCCCTCCGGACTGAAGCCGGTAGTTTCACAGCAGAGGGACTTGAAAACTGAAGGCCCTGGCTCCAAATCTATATTGAGAGATTTGTGGTGTAACTAATAGATCTGAGTTTAAGGATCGTAAGGTCCTTGAGGGTTGGTAAGTGTGGATTAAATCTTTAATGTATGTTGGTGCGAGACCATGTAAGGCTTTATAGGTTAAGAGAAGGATTTTAAATTGTTTATAAATTCTACTGAAGCCAATGTAAGGAAGACGGCACACGGGAAATTATACGAGCTGAAGATTCTGAATGACCTGAAGATTCTGAGAGACTTTTTAGAACATCCTGACAGAAGAGAATAGTCCAGTCTGGAGCTTGATCTCTGTAATACAGACTGTAGTTGTGCTGTTTTCTTTCATCTTATGTTCGTCTTGTGCTTTTGCATGGCGTGCACTTCATTTCTAAGTGCGGCTCATTTGACCGGAGAGACTCGAACGTGTGATGGCTTGACCTCAGTCTAGAGGTCACGTGTGATGGCTTGACCTCAGTCTAGAGGTCATGTGTGATGGCTTGACCTCAGTCTAGAGGTCACGCGTGATGGCTTGACCTCAGTCTAGAGGTCATGTGTGATGGCTTGACCTCAGTCCAGAGGAGGTCACGTGTGATGGCTTGACCTCAGTCTAGAGGTCACGCGTGATGGCTTGACCTCAGTCTAGAGGTCACGCGTGATGGCTTGACCTCAGTCTAGAGGTCACGCGTGATGGCTTGACCTCAGTCCAGAGGTCACGCGTGATGGCTTGACCTCAGTCCAGAGGAGTTCACGTGTGATGGCTTGACCTCAGTCCAGAAGAGTTCACGTGTGATGGCTTGACCTCAGTCTAGAGGTCACGCGTGATGGCTTGACCTCAGTCTAGAGGTCACGTGTGATGGCTTGACCTCAGTCCAGAGGAGGTCACGTGTGATGGCTTGACCTCAGTCCAAAGGAGGTCACGCGTGATGGCTTGACCTCAGTCTAGAGGTCACGCGTGATGGCTTGACCTCAGTCTAGAGGTCACGTGTGATGGCTTGACCTCAGTCCAGAGGAGGTCACGTGTGATGGCTTGACCTCAGTCTAGAGGAGGTCACGTGTGATGGCTTGACCTCAGTCCAGAGGAGGTCACGTGTGATGGCTTGACCTCAGTCCAGAGGAGGTCACGCGTGATGGCTTGACCTCAGTCCAGAGGAGGTCACGTGTGATGGCTTGACCTCAGTCTAGAGGTCACGTGTGATGGCTTGACCTCAGTCCAGAGGAGTTCACGTGTGATGGCTTGACCTCAGTCTAGAGGTCACGTGTGATGGCTTGACCTCAGTCCAGAGGAGTTCACGTGTGATGGCTTGACCTCAGTCTAGAGGTCACGTGTGATGGCTTGACCACAGTCTAGAGGAGGTCACGTGTGATGGCTTGACCTCAGTCCAGAGGAGGTCACGTGTGATGGCTTGACCTCAGTCCAGAGGAGTTCACGTGTGATGGCTTGACCTCAGTCTAGAGGTCACGCGTGATGGCTTGACCTCAGTCTAGAGGTCACGTGTGATGGCTTGACCTCAGTCCAGAGGAGGTCACGTGTGATGGCTTGACCTCAGTCCAAAGGAGGTCACGCGTGATGGCTTGACCTCAGTCTAGAGGTCACGCGTGATGGCTTGACCTCAGTCTAGAGGTCACGTGTGATGGCTTGGCCTCAGTCCAGAGGAGGTCACGTGTGATGGCTTGACCTCAGTCTAGAGGAGGTCACGTGTGATGGCTTGACCTCAGTCCAGAGGAGGTCACGTGTGATGGCTTGACCTCAGTCCAGAGGAGGTCACGCGTGATGGCTTGACCTCAGTCCAGAGGAGGTCACGCGTGATGGCTTGACCTCAGTCCAGAGGAGGTCACGTGTGATGGCTTGACCTCAGTCTAGAGGTCACGTGTGATGGCTTGACCTCAGTCCAGAGGAGTTCACGTGTGATGGCTTGACCTCAGTCTAGAGGTCACGTGTGATGGCTTGACCACAGTCTAGAGGTCATGCGTGATGGCTTGACCTCAGTCTAGAGGTCACGTGTGATGGCTTGACCTCAGTCCAGAGGTCACGTGTGATGGCTTGACCTCAGTCCAGAGGTCACGCGTGATGGCTTGACCTCAGTCTAGAGGTCACGCGTGATGGCTTGACCTCAGTCCAGAGGTCACGCGTGATGGCTTGACCTCAGTCCAGAGGTCACGCGTGATGGCTTGACCTCAGTCTAGAGGTCACGCGTGATGGCTTGACCTCAGTCTAGAGGTCACGCGTGATGGCTTGACCTCAGTCCAGAGGAGTTCACGTGTGATGGCTTGACCTCAGTCCAGAGGAGTTCACGTGTGATGGCTTGACCTCAGTCTAGAGGTCACGCGTGATGGCTTGACCTCAGTCTAGAGGTCACGTGTGATGGCTTGACCTCAGTCCAGAGGAGGTCACGTGTGATGGCTTGACCTCAGTCCAAAGGAGGTCACGCGTGATGGCTTGACCTCAGTCTAGAGGTCACGCGTGATGGCTTGACCTCAGTCTAGAGGTCACGTGTGATGGCTTGACCACAGTCTAGAGGAGGTCACGTGTGATGGCTTGACCTCAGTCCAGAGGAGGTCACGTGTGATGGCTTGACCTCAGTCCAGAGGAGTTCACGTGTGATGGCTTGACCTCAGTCTAGAGGTCACGCGTGATGGCTTGACCTCAGTCTAGAGGTCACGTGTGATGGCTTGACCTCAGTCTAGAGGTCACGTGTGATGGCTTGACCTCAGTCCAGAGGAGGTCACGTGTGATGGCTTGACCTCAGTCCAAAGGAGGTCACGCGTGATGGCTTGACCTCAGTCCAAAGGAGGTCACGCGTGATGGCTTGACCTCAGTCTAGAGGTCACGTGTGATGGCTTGGCCTCAGTCCAGAGGAGGTCACGTGTGATGGCTTGACCTCAGTCTAGAGGAGGTCACGTGTGATGGCTTGACCTCAGTCCAGAGGAGGTCACGCGTGATGGCTTGACCTCAGTCCAGAGGAGGTCACGCGTGATGGCTTGACCTCAGTCCAGAGGAGGTCACGTGTGATGGCTTGACCTCAGTCTAGAGGTCACGTGTGATGGCTTGACCTCAGTCCAGAGGAGTTCACGTGTGATGGCTTGACCTCAGTCTAGAGGTCACGTGTGATGGCTTGACCACAGTCTAGAGGTCATGCGTGATGGCTTGACCTCAGTCTAGAGGTCACGTGTGATGGCTTGACCTCAGTCCAGAGGTCACGTGTGATGGCTTGACCTCAGTCCAGAGGTCACGCGTGATGGCTTGACCTCAGTCTAGAGGTCACGCGTGATGGCTTGACCTCAGTCCAGAGGTCACGCGTGATGGCTTGACCTCAGTCCAGAGGTCACGCATGATGGCTTGACCTCAGTCTAGAGGTCACGCGTGATGGCTTGACCTCAGTCTAGAGGTCACGCGTGATGGCTTGACCTCAGTCCAGAGGAGTTCACGTGTGATGGCTTGACCTCAGTCCAGAGGAGGTCACGCGTGATGGCTTGACCTCAGTCCAGAGGTCACGCGTGATGGCTTGACCTCAGTCTAGAGGTCACGTGTGATGGCTTGATCTCAGTCCAGAGGAGGTCACGCGTGAACAAAAAGACTCGGACACGAGCGTCAGGCACATTTCTGAGACAGTTTATTGTTGGTATATGTAACATTGGACAATAGGAAGTAATAAGGAATAAACACATCGAGGTTATTCTGCTGTTTTGGTCCAGTATCGTCTCGACGACACGCATGCACGTCACTGGCCTGGATATACTGGAGACGGGGGCGCGCACGCACAGCAACACACCAGCACTCTGGCCGCGCACGTCAACTACTATCATGAGCTACACAACTGTACAAGAAGCACCGGATTTACACGCGCCACACAACTGTACACAACTGTACACAGCTTCCTAGTAGTCACAGCAACGTAACAAAATATCAACTGATAAAAACCGAACTGTACAGTTTAGCTGCGAAAACAATCTTTAGCTTATTGCCTATGCCCTTAACTTCCTGCTCGCGATCTTAAAAAAGTAAATGTACAAGATATCCCTCTTTTTTTCGTTTTTTTTTTGAAAAATAAACTTTTGGAACACAATGTATTTACATATCAAACACGTTGTGCGCATGTCACAACCTCGCAAAAAATGAAGCTCTCATCAGCAGATACGACGATACACACGCTCACCAGCAGAGGGCGTGCTGATCATTAAAGGGTTGTTTTTAGACTGACGACCTGCAGCAAACACTATAGCTCAGGACACACGTGTGTGTGTGTCGGGGTTTGTTGGAAACCTTTTTCGTCGCAGAAGACGGAAACATGACACACACACACACACACACGTAACCATCTCTTCTACGGTCATTATCTTCAGTTATTCTAAAAATGGTTAAGCGTCAAACTTCTTTACAGCATATTTACACTCAAGATGTTTCGAAAATCCGCGGATAAACTCCTTATAATTAAAATCCTTAATAGTAGTAGTAGTTGACGCGTCGTTTTCAACAGTATTGTCATTTTATTTTTTAAATTAAGTTAAAAATAAGTTGTTTTATGGCGTTAATTACAAATGCTCCAAACTTTCCCCTCCATGCATCCCTTCGTTGGTAACTATAATATCTCAAGCATCCGTAGCTTAGAATCATTCGCCGTCATCTATACGATCGATCATGCTAGTGATCAGCAACAGACGTGCCGGCAGGTGTTCCGTGATCTCGGGTTTGTCGACGACATGGTTGTGAAGAACACGTGCTTGAAACTCATCATGTTAGAAGAACTAGAAGGAAGCTGGTCTAATGTTGCAACTGATTATCATCCATGGAAACAAGAGGTTCTCGTGCGAATCGAAGCTTATTCTCCTTCATTCTTGGCTTTGCGTTCTTTACAGATGTGACGGAAACACGTCTAGAAAAATAACCGCTTTAATCTTAAAAGATGGGAGCGAGTTGAAAACAAAATAAAGCACTTTGGACATAAAAACATGGAGACTTGCGGTCAGATGTCAGACGACCTGGCAGCAGCTGGCGGCGGCGGAGCTGCAGAGGAGACCCTCCCTGGAGCTCCGGCCGTGCTGGATGTTGAGCGAGATGGTCTTGTCACACAGAGGTAGTTGAAGGACGCCGTTCTTCAGAGCGCTGTGAGAGTCCCGGGCCCGCGGGCCAGAGTGTGAGTCCACCCTGGTGGTCGTCTGCGTGTTGTGCGAGCGGGGCAGCGCGGCGACGGGTAGGAGGCTCATCGACGACGACACGCACATCCTCCAGCTCGACCTCTCCTGACCCTTGGCGCCTCCCGCCGCCGAGAGGTTCTGAGGGCTGAGGATGAACCTGGACCCGCCTGCTCGCCCGGGCCGGCTGCGGTGCTGCGTCAGCTGCGAGCTCAGACACAGGCTCATGAGCTCCAGGCTGTGGAGCAGCTCGGCGCTGAGCGAGGGGTTGTTGCTGCTGCAGCTGTTGTTGTAGCAGCTGGAAGGATTGTCCTGACCCGCCCGTCCGCCGCCGCCGCCCCCCCCACTGCCACCGCCTCCGTTCTCACCTCCTCCCGAGGGACTTCCCCGGTCCGGACCGGAACTTCCTCCTCCTTCGCCCGACGGTTTGCCGTTGCCCGAGCCGCCGCCGCCGCCCCCCGAGCTCCCGGGGGGCCCCTCGCTGCTGTCCCTCCGGTTCCAGCTGTAGCTGAACCCCGAGTCCTTGTCCAGGCGCCGCCGGTGGTTCTCGGAGTCGTCGTCGCTGGTCTCGGAGCTGGAGCAGGACGAGCCGCGGCCCTGGCTCTTGCGACGATGGAAACGTTTCTGGGAGGAACCGGGCGACGACGCCGACGACGAGGCCCCGGGACCGACGCTCCCGGGGATGTTCATCTTGAGCCGGCTCAGTTTGGGGGGGAGACCCTCCTCCGTGTCGAAGTCGTCGTCGGACTCGCCCTCCTCCTCGAAGATCTGGTTCAGCACCGGAGCGCTCTTCCTGGAGGTGAGCCGGTTGGTGATGGACTGGGTTTTGCGGCGCAGGACGACCTGGCTCTGGAGCGGAGCCGGATCCTGCTCCTCCTCCTCCTCCTCGTCCTCCTCCACCCTACAGGACACAGACAGAGGGGTTCAGGTCTGAGGGTCTGCTTTTGTGGGACCAGACTCAGTGAAATATTCAACCTGAACAAGCAGGTCCTCTGTTTCGCTGCCCCGGAGCTGGATGTCGTGGGGGCCCTGAGGGACCCTGGGTTAAGACCAGGGGTGGACCTGCAGGCAGCAGCACTGGAGTCCTGGAGACAAAGATGAACAAGAGGTCAGAGGTCTTCATCCAATTAACACACAACAAATTCATCCACTGAATCTTTCAAATAAATCACCAGTTCCTGACTGCAGCTACGATATTATCAGGTTAGGTAGAACTTTATTGATCCCTCAGGAGGTCTCCTTCGGAAATTGTTTTTTTCCAACTAGCCACAGCAATACAGCAATTTTTTATAAAAAATAAATCAAAATCAAATAAAAACAAGAACAAAGAGAAATAAAGAGAAAGAACAAGATACAATCCAAGTCTAAAGATAAAGAACATAACAATATTAAATAATAAAACTGCCAGATGGTGGACATGGAAACCTCAAAAGAGGAGGAGGGACCACCTTTTAACTTACATGTTGAATTTCTCAAGTTTTGAGACCTCACGTCTAAAACATGTGGACCCAAACAAACGGTGTCGTACCTGTGCGGGTGCAGCAGAGTCGGTCACTGTACTCTCCTCTCTGCGGCTCAGATCCATCAGACCTTTAGGCCGGTGACCGTTGAGCAAGTTTTCCGCGCTGCGAGCGGGAGACTGGGGGGCCATTGAAGAGGCTGCCAAACTGTCTTCGATGTCCTGGTGCATGTCCACTCTGGTGGGCCACGACTGCCTGTTGACACACACACACACACACACACACACAGACACACACACACACACACAGACACACAAAGACATGTGAGCTGCTGTAGCGTTACACACTGGAGCCAAGTTTGCAGGTTAAAAATATGACTCAGCAAGTCACCGAGTCAGTCGTCTTCTAGGCTCGCAACCCGACACACAAACTCACTCGGATAAGAACCCTTGCTCTCTATGTTTCAACATGTGTTCCTTCTCTTGCATTCAGGCTTTTCTCTACTTCCACGTGACTTGTGCTGTGTCTCAAATCACATATTTCTCTTAGTATACTAGAGGTTAGTATGCATCAGGATAGTGTATGTACTAACTAGTAACTAATTCTCCACAGATAGTATGTCTCAAATCAAACTCTGCTGCTACACACTAACAGGAAATGATGCGACAGCTTCTTCTTCTACTACTATTTAACGATGGTTTCAACCAGCTGTAGGAACACTATCGCCACCTGCTGGCAGCACGTTTTGCAAGTTTGGAAAAAGAAATAAAGAAAAAATATGAGAATCTAAATATTCGCGAGATATTTAAGCTGGTATCAGCAGCGAAGACGTGTTTATCCTCATACTGCTGCTGAAAATACACCTGTAAGTACATGCGCATATATATATATATATATATATATATATATGACGTAACTTCCGTTTACAACGTCACTAAGATGGAGCCGTTTAGTGTAGAAAGTGTCCATCGAACCATACTCAGTTTTGTGGGCATTTTATTGACAATTTAGTGTGTATGGTGCACTAAATATCGCATACTTAGAATTGAGACACACTTACGCACTAAAAATACTAACTTTGAGTACGCAAGTATGCGATTTGAGACACAGCAACAGTCTTCATCCTCATCCTTGCATTCTAAGTTCAGATCTTTGCGTGTCTACGTGCTCTACTAAGGATTTAAGTTTGCAAATGTATTTTTATTTTTACAGTAAAGATACAAATGGATTCAAGTTCATCAGCTTTCATTTAAATAAAAGTCATCTTCGTAACATTAGCGCTACTATAGATAGTTACTATAGTTCCTACTGAAGCGTCACATCACGTGACATGTTACCTGAAGGCAGCATCTTGAGAGCGTCTGACGTAGTGACCTCTTGTAGCTACCGTGTTCAAAACACTTTAAATATATTTAATACGCTTGTTTGTTACAAATAAGTAGTTATTACTTTAGTTTAAAGTTGAATTCTATAAAAACAATTAAAAAAAGACAACTTTTGACAACCATGAGACGATGAAAATTCTTCCATTACCTTGGTTCACTTTTCTGTGCACGCCAAAGGTGCTGCTATTAAGGTGCCGTTAAAAGTGTTTCAAATGTGAGATACTGTCAGTGATCCCTTCAGCAGGAGCAAGCGGGTTTTTCCCCTAGGGGGCCAAACCATGTACTGCATGGAACTTTAGAAGAAACGATTAAACAAAAAGTGAAAAATATCAAATAAATGTTTACGTACGTAAGGTACGTGCATTTCAATTGTATATCGTTGATTTTATTTAGGGATCCTACAATCATAAGCCAGCTGTGGACAACACAAATAGATACCGTATTTTCCGGACTATAAGTGGCAGTTTTTTCCTAGTTTGTCCGGGGGGGAGACTTATACTCTGGAGCGACTTATGTGTGAAATTATTAACACATTATTAGCGGTATATCATTTCACATGTTATTTTCACACTAAACCACAAGAGGGCGCTCTAGGCCTGTGTTGATCATTTCCACGTAGAAGAGGAAGCATCTTCTACCTCCGGAGTTAGTTAGTTGTTTAAAAGTGACACGAGGATGAAGAGTTATTTGGAGTTACACGGATGGTTTGGTAAACTTGTTAGTTATTGATGCTATAGTTCTCTGAATAACTCTTCATATGTTATGTTAACATACCAGGTTCTCACTTCATGTAACGTAACGTAACATTATTCTGTTGTTGCCTCTAGTTTTATTTTAAATTGTCTTTCAAGATCACATGTCTGTTCTTGGTGTTGGATTTTATCAAATAAATTTCCACCAAAAATGCGACTTATACTCCAGTGCGACTTATATATGTTTTTTCCTTCTTTATTATGCATTTTATGGCTGGAGCGACTTGTGCTCCGGAGCCACTTATAGTCCGGAAAATACGGTAATACGACTTTAAAATAATACATATCCTTTGTTCGAATGAGTTGAACCAGATGATAAGATCTTTAGTGATCCATCATTGCTCCTTTCTCATCAGACGTCAATTGTTCATTTGAAGTTTCGATAACTCATGAAAAAGATTTAAAAGAGACGTTTACATTTGTAACATCATCACGTAGGAAGAGCCAGAACCCAATACTCACACCAGCCTTTGACATAACAGCTACTACAGGCTTTAAAGGAGACTTTTCTACACAAGGTCTCCCTCTGGTGGACTCCAACGTAACTGCAGCAGTGATGTTACCTGAAGTGGGCCTTGATGTTACTCGGGCTGGACGAGCGGGTCTGGACCTCCATCACCTGCTTCTCTCTCAGGATCCTCTCGGCGAGCAGGTAGTACGTGGCTGTGATGTGGTTGTACTTGTTGGTCTCCAGAGCTCTGAGAAAAAGAAGAGCAGAGAGAAAGTATTTTTAGACATTGATTGATTATGGACCAATATCCACTCATTGATATCCAGCTCAAGGTAATTGTTCACCATTTTATTTTCACATGTTTTGGTTTAAGGCCATCGATGCCTCAGAATCAATAAAGGTCTACACTTGTACTTGTCATTCCTTCCTTTTGGGATTCAGTGAATGTCAACCAAAGTCCAGCAGCACCAGGATGTTTAACTGAGGGATGAATTGTGGGATAAATTCCTCCTCATTTCCCACAGAGACACGACCGGAAAACGTCTTTGATTCGATCATCTTAGCGACCTTGCACCAGACTTCAGGGACATTTTTATAAATCTTCAATAGAAGACTTGAATAAAAAGAAATATTTGGTGAAAAGAGAATGTATTTATGAGGATATTCAGGTTGTAATGTTTGGCTCAAATTTAACACAAGCAGCGTTTTGACGGAATTTATGCAGCGCTTGTGACGTCAACGTACGACTGATCACACTCAACGTGTATAAATATTATCGACAGCTAACAATTTTATCCAATTTAATCTTTTCAAGGTTAATTAAATAACAAATTGCTTTTCTCACTCCTTTAGACACGATAGCTCCGTACAACAGTCACAGTTATATATAACGTGGGAAGTTAATTGTATGGTACAACCCTAGATTTAGATCAGGGGTCTAATGCATCGACCTTTTTGCATGTGTAAACTAGTCCAAGGGCCCTTTTGTGGGTCATCATCTTTTTGTTACAAACTTCTAAAAGTACCGTATTCTCCGGACTATAAGTGGCAGTTTTTTTCCTAGTTTATCCGGGGGTGCGACTTATACTCTGGAGCGACTTATGTGTGAAATTATTAACACATTATTACAGGTATATCATTTCACATGTTATTTTCACACTAAACCACAAGAGGGCGCTCTAGGCCTGTGTTGATCATTTCCACGTAGAAGAGGAAGAATCTTCTACCTCCGGAGTTAGTTAGTTGTTTAAAAGTGACACGAGGATGAAGAGTTATTTGGAGTTACACGGATGGTTTGGTAAACTTGTTAGTTATTGATGCTATAGTTCTCTGAATAACTCTTCATATGTTATGTTAACATACCAGGTTCTCACTTCATGTAACGTAACGTAACATTATTCTGTTGTTGCCTCTAGTTTTATTTTAAATTGTCTTTCAAGATCACATGTCTGTTCTTGGTGTTGGATTTTATCAAATAAATTTCCCCCAAAAATGCGACTTATACTCCAGTGCGACTTATATATGTTTTTTCCTTCTTTATTATGTATTTTATGGCTGGAGCGACTTGTGCTCCGGAGCGACTTGTACTCTGGAAAATACGGTACTTTATAATAAATATGGATGACAAATGACATTTCTTCTTATTACCATCTGTGGTGCAGCAAGAGAGGAAATAAAAATCAAACATCCTCGGGTCACACATGTCATCTGCAGGCACCACAGTAAGTGACCTCTGGTCTGAGGTCAACACTACTGAAAGTTGACCTTGACTTACTCCACTATGGTCTCTCGGTCGGCGATGTCTCCGAGCACCATGCGCTGGATGATGCTGTTGTGTTCCTCCTCGGACAGGTTCTTGTGGGAGACGAGGGGAGTGTTGTACTTGGTGGCCGGGGACGGGTCCACTCCCTGCAGCCAGGCGTGGCCCTCGATGTGCTCCAAAGACGCTCTTTTCTTGGGGTCCCTCTGGAGCATCCTGTCTATTAAACTGGAGGGAGGCGGAGACAAAAAAAGTTTGAGCGTAAGAACAAATGTACACATACAAGTACCTGAAGCACGGCCGTGCAGACGTCTACATACTCGATAAATAATTGGTTTCTATGTCTAAAACTACACATGCTAACAAAAACAAGGACTTTAGCTTGAATTAAATACATTTCGTGGTACACGTTTTTATGATTCCTGGGGGAAAAATGGTTGTTATTCTGTAGCTCGATTCCCTTTATTTAACCCTCTGGGTCAAGGTGACCCGGTGGCACGGAAACAAATGCGTTTGTGGTGTCCCTTGTTCGGTCTCAGGGGCAATGTGACCCGGTGGCACGGAAACAAATGCGTTTGTGGTGTCCCTTGTGCGGTCTCTGGGTCAAGGTTACCCGGTAGCACGGAAACAAATGCGTTTGTGGTGTCCCTTGTGCGGCCTCTGGGTCAAGGTGACCCGGTGGCACGGAAACAAATGCGTTTGTGGTGTCCCTTGTGCGGTCTCTGGGTCAAGGTTACCCGGTAGCACGGAAACAAATGCGTTTGTGGTGTCCCTTGTGCGGCCTCTGGGTCAAGGTGACCCGGTAGCACGGAAACAAATGCGTTTGTGGTGTCCCTTGTTCGGTCTCAGGGGCAATGTGACCCGGTGGCACGGAAACAAATGCGTTTGTGGTGTCCCTTGTTCGGTCTCAGGGGCAATGTGACCCGGTGGCACGGAAACAAATGCGTTTGTGGTGTCCCTTGTTCGGTCTCAGGGGCAATGTGACCCGGTGGCACGGAAACAAATGTGTTTGTGTGTCCCTCGTGCAGTCTCTGGGTCAAGGTGACCTGGTGGCACGGAAACAAATGTGTTTGTGGTGTCCCTTGTGCGGTTTCTGGGTCAAGGTGACCCGGTGGCATGGAAACAAAAGTGTTTGTGGTGTCCCTTGTGCGGTCTCTGGGTCAAGGTGACCCAGTGGCACGGAAACAAATGTGTTTGTGGTGTCCCTTGTGAAGGACCTCCACTGCATCACCGTGGCCCAGAGACGTTACAAAGAGTTAAAGGCCGAGCAGATGCAGGATCACATGTACGTAGAGGACTTTGACACGCCTAGAATGAGGAATCCTCGGATTGTTAAGCCGTGACTAGATTCCACATTAATGACTCTGGAAGAGTGCACTTGAGGGGATTAGCGGCTCCATTTGATACAATAATGCTTGGATAGAGTTTGGACGAATCTAGGTTTGACCTTCTATGGAGATGGTGTAAACAACGCAGACTGGATATTTTAAATGGTCACGTATACAAAGAAAGACATGTGACAGCAACACATTTGAGTATAACAGATGTTGTGAGTTAGACATGGATGCGTCACTCACTCTTTGCAGACACAGGAGACATGAGCAGGTACGGTATATTTGCAGTCCATGATCATAGTGAGAGTCTCGCTGTCGTTCGCCTCCTGGAAGGGTGGTTGACCACAGACCAGCATGAAGAGAATCACACCAAGACTCCAGATATCTGGAAAAAAGGACAAAAGACAAACTTAGTGGAAAAGAAAAATGACAAAACATGAATGAGAGGCTTTTAGATTAAAGAATATATATAAAATGTTCCATGAATATTCTCAGATGTTTTTCCTTCTCCTCAAATTGTTTGAATAGTTTAGTTTTGGACATATAGCTCTTATCTAGTAAGAACGGGTGAAATGTTCTGGTTGAAAAAGATAAATCACCTAAAATAAAAGGAGCTTGTAAACGAGTGAGAGAAAATGAATGCGTTGATTCAACTGGCAAAATTATTTTGTGTAGAATTCTTCACACAAATTAATCGTTTTTAAATGTGAACAGGTGTGTTTGGTGTTCCCGTCAAGACACGCTCCTGTCAATCAGAGTAGAGCTGCGGTTTGCATTTGCATGCTTGGAATTCTTTCAAAATATCAAAAGCCGCTCCACCGTTCAATGGGATCGTCCCTCGCATACTAGTTACAACGTCGAGGATGCGTCTCGTGCACGTCTTACGAAGAACTAAATATTGGGAAGAGTTAAGCAATGGTGCCACACTCCAGAGTAAATGGCCTCCAGTTACCAACAAACATCATATTCAAGACGGTTTTCCTGAGGGAGAGGAGCTCAGGAGTTGAGCCTTTAAGAAACATCTTAAGACGTTTCTATTTGTTCAGGCTTTTCCTTGAATTTCTCGAACTCCTGTGTTGTTCTCGGTGTTGTCTTGATCTTTGAAGTTTGTACTGTTTTGAGTATTGTTTTGATTGTTAAAGCGCTTTGTGACCCTGGTCTCGAAAAGCGCTATATAAATATATATTACTTACTTACTTACTTACTTTTGGTCGACGTCAATAAAGAGACATTTGAGCATAGATATTATAACATAATATTATATATTACAACAGTCCGTCCTCGGTTAATGAGCAACAGCTGCTACAATTCAATCACATTTCATTGAAAGCTTCACCTTTAACACTCAAATTGATTTTCTATTTCCTTTTTTTAAATAATTATAATACATTTTATTACCCATATCAACAACAGTGATGGACACAACATCAACATAAATTTTAAAAAACTATTGTGTAGTAAGAGCATGAGTGAACATAGCCATGTATATTTCTGCATTCCTTCCTGAAATCTTCTTCTAAACGACAAATACAAGTCACTTATAAAAGACATCGCCCATTTATTTTGCTAAATAGTTTTTAAAATAACTTTAATGGACTTGAAAATGGAATGAAAAATATTTTAATGGCATTTATTGCGTTATAGCTCAGATGGTATAGTGGTTGGCTTGTGGCCTAAGAAGTTGTGGGTTCAATCCCGACTCCAAATGAGAATCGTGGCGTTGTGTCCCTGAGCAGGAAGGCAGCCATGTTTCTGAACCTAAATATCCTTCATTAACATGTTGATTCATCACCGTGTAATTGTTCCTTCCCATGATCATGTCTGTGATAAGAGCGAGTCGAACTGGAAGAGTAACAAGTCGAGCAGGATCATGACTCACTTAGAGGTTTGCAGGTAACGCACAACTAAAGCCAAGCAGTCTGGCCAGTGATTTCCTCGCGGTTGATTACTAAATGGAAAATGTCTTTCAAACAAACAAGCAGTTGTCAGCTTGAAGACCAAAAAAAAATATATCATTCAACTCTTGCAGTCATTTGCAGAAGCACTTAATCCCTCAAGGACATAAAATTGTATTGTCAGAGCAGGAAGCACTTTGCAACGGCAGCTGCTCAAGTTCTCTCGGTGTCAGACACACACCTCCCACTACACTGGAGTTTGGCTTTATTATTTACAAAGAAAGCCATCGAACCAGTCAGACTACTCGCTATAAAGCTGCTACATGTGTTGCTTACCTCCATATTAATCTTAAATCACATTTCAGAAAGAGATCATTACCTACTGTAAACTATTGCACGGATTAGATCCACCCAAAAAACAAACAAACTTACAGAAATACAGAAAAATTTCCCGAAGGAGACCTCCTGAGGGATCAATAAAGTTTTACCTTACCTTACCTTAAAATCATTTAATATATTTACGAAATAAAGGCACCAACTGGTTGCATATGCCACACTCTGGGAATTGTTAAACCAAGATCCAAAAGGGACCGTTGCTTCCACACTTGCTTCCCATCATTGTTTTTACAGTGAAACAATGTCATCCAGAAGCCGAGCTCACGACGACGACACAGGCGATATATATACAGAGATATCATTATTTGTTCGTACTGGCAGTCGACGACACATCAAACAGTCACGTCTTAAATCATTTTTTTATCCAGTTATGGAACAATAAAGGGAAGTGACATCACCAAGATCAACCTTGAGGATCAAACTCAAGCTCAACTGCATGAACTGTATACTGTTTTAAAAAAAACAAGGGAATCAGAAACGTAAACAACCACGGTTCTGTTAAAGTAAGTAAGTAATTTGTATTTATATAGTGCTTTTCCAGACCAGGGTCACAAAGCGCTTAAACAATCAAAACAATATTCAATAAAGTATATATTTTAAAGATCAAGATAAAACTGATAACACAACAGGAGTTCCAGAAAATCAAGGAAAAGCCTGAACAAATAGAAACGTCTTAAGATGTTTCTTAAAGGAGTCAGTAGATCATCAAACACAGAGAGAGAGGAAGATCGTTCCAAAGCTTAGGGGCAACAGTCTGGAAGGATTTCTCTCCTCTGGTCCAGAACCGTAAGGATCGGAGAAATGTGAGTTCAGTTCTGAATCAACTGCAGGCAAAAAAGCAGTTAAAGGAAGCCGTGTGCAAAAGTCCACAGCATTTTGTCCATCATTAAAGATATCTGATGATATTTAATGTTTTTTGTGTGGATTTTCTTTTTTGATTTGCTTCTCTACCTTATGAATTTGACCTGGAAAACAGAAAAGGTTTTTTGGGAATTGAATCCTAAAATATTTGGGACTATTTCATCCTCCTCACAGACGATTGGAAGGGTCACAGTTCGAGAAAATTTGGCTGGATTGTTTGAACAGTTATACTTTTTGATAATAGTTATACATTTGAATTAGTTGAAAATCGTTGAAAAATGTTGTGATGCTACATGTAAGATGTATATTTAAACAAAAAAAATTATGTGTACAATTGTACAGACTTTATAGTAAATATAAATAGTAAACCGATGTATTTATTTTGCAGGGTCATAACACACACCGATTTTTTTTAATTTTTTTTAACAATTCTATTTTATGGTTGTTAAATGAAAAATCACAATATTTAGTTTCATAATCACACACTTATATTCTAGATGATATGCTGCCCAGCAGGGAAGGGTGTCATTGACAGTAACACGAGCGTAGTGTGATAAACTTGGTTTCAGAGTGAGTTCCAACAGCGTCCTTCATGGTGGATGCATGTTAGGCAGGATCATGAGCTCTGACGTACACACGCCGCTGCGAGCAATAATCAATATTGTTATAAATCTTTGACAAGCGTTCATAATAGTTTGCGCGCCGTCCTTTTATTTAAACCACAGTCCCCAGTCTGAGACATCACGTGACCAAAACACAAAACGTCTCATTGGTCAACATCAGCTTTGCGTCACGGTTCATTTTACAATTGCTTTATTTGCAAAACTTCAACAATATACCTTTATTAAAATGTCTCTTTACTGTTTAAAATAACGTTTTTTAAAAACTCTGTGATCCGGATAAACACGCAATAACATGTTGTCCATTTAAATTATCATAAAGATCCTACTACCCCGAGTATAAATTAGAAATAAACAGACCTTAATTGATGCCTATTAATGTGAACTTCTATGAATTAAAAATTAAACTCTAATTGGATTCTCAAATTAAATACGTAGTACAAAGTTTGGAGACATACTGTGCGACCCCAGTGAGATTTGAAACGCACCTTGGGAGGGATTTTAAAAATGTGCTGAGCTGCAGTGAACTTCATCTAATAACTCACACGAGGTGACGACGCACTGCAAGTGTGGAAGTGTTGCCAGTAAATAGTTATATTTCCTTCGTCAGGTGCAGGATCGCTGACTGAGATCCAGGAGTTGTGATACGAGTTTGGTAAGAAGTTTTTCCAAATTTGATTCCATGACGAATAAACGGCACGATTTATCGCTTTGTTAGTAAGTAATTTGTATTTATATAGCACTTTTCCAGACCAGGGTCACAAAGCGCTTAAACAATCAAAACAATATTCAATAAAGTATATACTTTAAAGGTCAAAATAAAACTGATAACAACACAGGAGTTCCAGAAAATCAGGGAAACAAATAAAAAGGTCTTAAGATGTTTCTTGAAGGAGTCAGTACTGAAACAAATTATGTACATGTTTGAATGTATAATTTTTAGTCGTTAAATTTCACACTACATAACAACATATATATATATTAACTTCATCAAAAACAAAAAAATCTTCGGAGCAGAAAATACCAGTTGGTTGTGAACTTCTTTCGTAGCTAAAACCTAATGACAAATCCACATACTCGAAGAAAACCTTGACCTTTAGCTGCAGGTGGCCATTTACCACATCCAAGCTGAAATATATATATATATATATACGTATATATATACACACACACAATAGATTCTTTATATATATATATATATAGGGGCCAATATACAAACTTTTAGGTATCATTTCATGATAAATAATCAAACCATTTCATAATTCATTATGAAAAACTGTGAATTTGGTTGCATTCTGTTGTTTTCAGTGGCGTTACAATCATGTAAAGACAGCATAATAATCAACATACAGCTCCATTAAACCCCTTTTGCATTCATACATCTGTGTGCTTGTATGTGTGCGTTAAAGAAACTACTTGGAGTAAAAACATCCAAGATTCTGAAATGTCTTCCATGTGAGAAGAAAAAAGGAACATCTCATTTATAAGGTTTTGAAATCAACACTCCTCTCTCTAGTCTGTGGTGAGTTTAAATCTTAAAAGGTAACTAATGTGTTGATTTGATTGTTTCTTAAATTGATCTTGGAACTCTCTTGTACTCATCAGTGTGTGTCTGTTTGTACAAAACTCTTTTCAGTGCAGTACTGTGTCTCAAATCGCATTCTTCTCTTAGTATACTAGAAGTTAGTATGCATCAGGATAGTGTACGTACTAACTAGTAACCAATTCTCCACAATTAGTATGTCTCAAATCAAACTCTGCTGCTACACACTAACAGGAAATGATGCGACAGCTTCTTCTTCTACTTCTATTTAACGATGGTTTCAACCAGCTGTTTGAACGCTATCGCCACCTGCTGGCAGCACGTTTTGCAAGTTTGGAAGAAGAAATAAAGAAAAAATATGAGAATCTAAATATTCAAGACATATTTAAGCTGGTATCAGCACCAAAGACGACACGTCCTGCTACTGCTGCTGAAAATGCACCTGTAAGTATATGAATATACTGTATATGCATTTATATATGACGTAACTTCTGTTTACAACGTCACTAAGATGGAGCTGGTTAGGGTAGATAGTGTCCATCGAACCATACTCAGTTTTGTGGGCGTTTTAGTGACAATTTAGTGTGTATGGTGCACTAAATATTGCATATTAAGGATTGAGACGCATACAAGAAAAGAAGTGTTAGCTTCGACACTGAAAGTGTTTGTGTTGTTGCATACCTACAGCTGGAGCATCATACTCATCCCCAAGAAGTATCTCCGGAGCAGAGTACGCCAGGGATCCACAGCTGGTCGTCAACTTCTTCCCCGGCTGGAACTTGTTGCTGAATCCAAAGTCGGTGAGTTTCACCAGCCCTTGTTTCTCGAAGAACACGACGTTCTCCGGTTTGAGGTCCCTGTGCACCACATGCAGCCGATGGCAGTACGAGATGGCGTGAACGATCTGGGCGAAGTACTTCTTGGCCAGCTCTTCGTTCAGGCCGTCTTCATGTTTCATGATGTAGTCGAACATGTCGCCTCCGTCGCCGAGCTCCAGGATGAGGTAAAGCTTGGTCTGAGTGTCGATGACTTCGTAGAGACGCACGATGTTGGGGTGCTGGACGAGCTTCATGCAACGGACCTCTTGGAAAAGATGTCCGGTGGCCACGGTGTCCAGCTTGGTCTTGTCGATCACCTTGACGGCCACCTTCTCTCCCGTGAAGACGTGACGCGCCAGCTTGACCACGGCGAAGTGACCGCGGCCGAGGGTCTTGTCCAGATCGTACAAGCCTGCGATCTTTCCATCGTAGCCCCGCTTGAAGCCGGCCATGGCTGGAGAGGGTCGACGAGGGGCGAGCTGGGACTGGAGGGACGAGTGGAGTGGTTCCAGTTTTAGTTCAGTTCATTGAGAGTATAGTTGGAATGCCATATCTCCAGCTCCCTGTAGAGAAATAACAAAAAACATTTACTGGAGATGCTTAAATACAATAAGTAAGCAAGTAAGTAATTTTTATTTATATAGCGCTTTTCCAGACCAGGGTCACAAAGCGCTTAAACAATCAAAACAATACTCAATAAAGTATATACTTTAAAGGTCAAGATAAAACTGAGAACACAACAGGAGTTCCAGAAAATCAAGGAAAAGCCTGAACAAATAGAAACGTCTTAAGATGTTTCTTGAAGGAGTCACTAGACTCCATCACGCGCAAAGAAAGAGGAAAATCGTTCCAACAGTCTGGAAGGATTTCTCTCCTCTGGTCCTGAACCGTGTGCGAGGAACCATCAGTAGATTCTGATCCACAGACCTCAGAGCCCGAGCTGGGGTGTAAGTCTGGATCAGATCACTGATGTAAGGAGGAGCCTGACCATGAATAGATCTGAAACTAAGAACCAGAATTTTAAAGAGAAGCATTACTCTGTTACTATGCATTGTTATAGTCGCTACTACAAAAAGGGTTGGGCTTGACAAATGTAATCCTGCACTATAAACCTTCATTTAAAAGATATAAAGTCCTTGATGGGGGCCACGCCAAAGTTGCTCCAGAACTAGCGGCCCTTCGTTAGCGAACAACATTAGCTTTCCTCACGCTCATTGATTGACAGCGTTAGCTATGAAAATGGAAAACATAATATACTTATCGCTTGAGAATAAACCGACCAAAGACAAAGCCTACGACGTGTTGTAAGTGACGGTCTTATCCGTATCTTAGTATAAATGAACGGAGGCGGTGCAGAAGGATCCAAACACAATATGTAGCAATGCTAAAGTTAGTAGCAGGTTAGCTCACAGTGTTCGCCGCTGCTCGGTCACCATAAAAAGCCCTGGGTCGTCGTTGACCCCCTTGAGCGTCGTTTTTTCAGAGCCCCTTATCCAGAGTTATGGAAGATGGAGATACCCTCCACGACACGGTCGCCGCCAGTGAGTGAGTTCCAGGCTCAGGTCGAGGCATCGCATCGCTGGAAGCGACAGTTGTGTCAGAGAAGGTTTGTATCCTCCCAGACCAGGCAGCGGCGGGGCGTTCAAGGCCCCGTGGGAGACTCGACACATCGAGGAGATTGTAACACATCCGAGGAATAGTTGTGTTGCAGTCAACGCGTTATTTAGCGGTAAACGTTTGTTGTCTGTGTTCTTAGTTAATTTAACCTTTTTTAGAAAATATCTTCTCGTTGCGAACGCGCTTTA
This sequence comes from Callionymus lyra, assembly GCF_982586985.1. NCBI lineage: Eukaryota > Metazoa > Chordata > Actinopteri > Syngnathiformes > Callionymidae > Callionymus > Callionymus lyra. The sequence goes on from NC_141830.1 coordinate 5,733,819, forward strand.
TAGTTGAGTTGACGACTGAAAACTACGAATTTTCCGAATACGTAGAGGTACCTGAAGGCATCACCAGACGCATTCTGGTTTGACGTCAAACCATTTTGTCATGGAGTCTGTAGAATACACTTCTTTGTTAAACAATAACAACAATAAGATGTATATGACTCTCATTTTTATCTCAGGACAATAAAGCCTTATTTTTGGTTTCTTACTACGGGATATCTCTTGGTTATGACCAACAGACAACTTGTTACCGCGACGTTGAATTTGCATTTTTTTGGGGATAATTACTGTTAGTTTAAAAACTGTAATTGTTTTTTAATAACTAATAATAACTCATTTTAATTTTTAATTGACATGTGTGATCAGCAAGTTGAATTAAGTGAGTCATGACTCAGACAGCTCTAGTGGAGCGTTCATTTTTAATGCACGAACTAAAGAGACATCTAGTGGTAAATTGAAGTTTTTTTCAACGTTCTCCAGCGTCATACAAACAAAACATGATACGTCAGAATAAAGAAAAAATCATATATTCTCGTGTTGTAATTTGACAGGACTATTGGCCGAAGAGGACAGAACAATGAAGTCAGAGGGAAACTAAGAAGGCAGGAAGAAAAGAAAGACAAGAGAAGGAAGGAAGTGTAGGAACATAAAATGTTGAGAGAAGAATGGAAAAACAATTAGTATGCATGACTAGGAATTGCCATTATGGGGGTAACATTTACCCCGGATTTGTAAGAAATAAACAGAGAAGAAACAATGTTTATTATACTCTTTTCAAGATGACAGAGATGATCTTCAGCGTTGATATCAAATAATAGTTCGATTCATTTTTTATTCCAAAGTATTTTGACAATAGCAAAGCTGCGGCAATGACACCCCTATATGTTCATTTTAGAAATTCGGAATTTGAACATAAACATCGTCTCAAAACATTATTAATGTGATTTTAATTGTAGAATCTAAATTTAAGAAATTAATTTTAAATCATGTTAGGTTAGACTTCCTAAACACTATGACCCATACAGTTGCTAATTCATTATTTAGAAATGATTCCCTTTAAATTATAATTAATCTGGGCTGTGGTTACTATGTATGTAAACTTCTCTCCAACTTCCAAAATAAGATTAAAAAGGTGATTTTTAACAAAAAGTTTAAACATCAAGAAATTGTATTTATTCTTTTATACCCTGGTTATAATTGAATCTATTTGAATTCCTCCAATAGTTGAAAAATTTATAACAGAAAAGTGGAATGACACAAACAAACTAATGACCATTAATTGTAAACATTCCATCTTTACTTCAATGACCACGTGACAGGTTATCGCGAGATGTGAAGACGAGATTTCCAGCGATGATGGGAGGAGCTTGAAGCCAGTGCAGCTGCATTTTCCTTTTTCTATATGTGTTCAAAAATGGAAAAAAAATAACTGACAGCGAGACTTAATCCACACAGATCTGTTCTTTGTTAAAGAGCAGCTGTTGTGTTGTTATTATACAGCTCGTCTTTTTGTGGTTTAAACGCCGTTTTATTGAGCTATAACCTCTTTACTGTCCACAGGCGAAAGCTACGTTGGGTGTCATAGTGAAGGTAAGAAAGAACATATAACGGAGTTAATTCACTGTTTCACTAACAAACAGAAATGATGTGTCTGCGCGTCAGGATGTTGGACGAGATCAGCTGCTCCACAGAAGATGCTGAGACTGACTCCAGGTCAGTGCAGGGCTTTGGCTCTTCAAAGAAACATGTTAAACAGAGAATTTATGTCGTTTTCCGTTTATAAAGCGTACTTTTCACGCATTTAAAATCAATCAGATGCATGTATTGTCAGAAATATCAATGCTGGTCCAGTGTAACCTCTGGTAACATCTTACTAATGTGTGATCAGAGACTGACAGTTTGTTTTCATGTCTTAACAAGAAGGATCTTCTCGCCTGCAGTTAATATAAAACTCTGCAGCGAGAATTCTGACCCGCTCTAGTAGAAGAACTCACATTTCTCCGATCCTTAAAACTCTTCACTGGCTTCCAGGCTCTTTCAGGATCATTTTAAAATTCTGGTTCTTACTTTCAGATCTATTTATGGTCAGACCTTCCATCAGTGATCTGATCCAGACTTACACCCCAGCTCGGGCTCTGAGGTCTGTGGATCAGAATCTACTGATGGTTCCTGAACACGGTTCAGGACCAGAGGAGAGAAATCCTTCCAGGCTGTTGCTCCTAAGCTTTGGAACGATCTTCCTCTCTCTTTGCGCTTGATGATCTACTGACTCCTTTAAGAAACATCTTAAGACGTTTCTATTTGTTCAGGCTTTTCTCTGATTTTCTGGAACTCCTGTGTTGTTCTCAGTATTATCTTGACATTTAAATTATATATTTTATTGAATATTGTTTTGATTGTTTAAGCTCTTTGTGACCCTGGTCTGGAAAAGCGCTATAGAAATAAAAATTACCAGAATTTTAAAGTTGATCCTGAAAGAAACTGGAAGCCAGTGAAGAGTTTTAAGGATCAGAGAAATGTGAGTTCTTCTACTAGAGCGAGTCAGAATTCTCGCTGCAGAGTTTTGTATGAACTGCAGGCGAGACAGATCCATCTTGTTTAGACATGAAAACAAACTGTTACAATAGTCCAGACGAGAAGAAACAAACGCATGGATTATAAGATCCAGATCATGTTGTGACAACATTTTCTGTTGTCTTCGTCCTGAAATAGAGCAAGTGTGCACAGTAAGCATTTGCCTGGTTAAAGTTACACTTCACTCTTGTCAGAGGAAACAAAGTATTTGACAGTGTTCTACAGAGAATAATTGATTCAAGGAATATTGTTTCTCCTCTGACACGGGGAGCAGCAGAAAACTCCACATAGACTCTTCAATTCAGACCCTGGATCTATAAATACTACCTCCCGTCACTGTTGTCACTGATACAGCTCTTTCCTTCAGATGTGTTCTTGTAAAATCGGTACTTTTGTTGACGGAACAGACACACATTTTGAATAATTTTAAGATTTAATTGGCCATTTTAAGTTTTATTAATACTAAAATGATGTATATTTTGGAACATCTCTACTGGTTAAATGCATGGTCTTTGCTGGCTCCTAAAGATACAGTAGATTAATATTTAAAATGTTGTTTAACTGATTTTGTACCGACTGACTTGTGTTTTTCTTGCATTTATTGATGATTTGCTTACATTTAAACGGCTTAATTTTGGCTAATGTATGCAGCTCCAGTGCTTAACTAATCAGTTCATTAATGTTGGCACTTTATTAATGACAAAGAATATTGTTACTGTAAAATACTCATCATATAATACAAGGATTGATCCTATGTTCTCTGCTGACATAGAGGGCTCCGGTAAGAACTTGCAGAAACGGAAAACTTAAAGACCTCTGGTGACAAATTGTGTTGTTTTTAATGAGAGACTGTAACTTATTTTATCCTTCAGGTGAATCAACACTATACTGTCGTCAAGGACTGCAACGTCACGGGTCAGTGATCTTTTAAATGTTTCTTAATCTTGTCAGTGTTATAATTAGGACTGAACATTTAATTCATCTGTGAAAAAGATTTGCAGGTATATATTAGTGAGCTTAACTAATAAGAATGGGATTTCTGTTCAGCATTCATAATTAAAGAGTTTGTAATCATTTGTTTTTGTCTAACTGGTTCTCTTACTGGTTTTGATGCCAGACTCCAGTTAGACATGGTCCTCTGGGCTCAAACAAAACCATTACTTTCAGGGAGATAGAGCAGGTGAGTTTCTTTTCTTTGACTCTACTTTCTCAATGTCAATGGTTCTTAATCTCACTATACAGTAGATGTTCACTGTGAAGCTCAAAGAAGCTACAATTTGGTTGTCAATCATCCAAAATAACACAGGTTTTGATAGTAATCCTGGCCTCGGTACCAAATGCAATTATTCAATCTAGGTTAGGTAAGGTAGAACTTTATTGATTAAATTGTTTACAATTTAAATCTACAATTATTAAAAATGTCCAAGTGTGTCCGTATGATCTTAATGTCTCATAGATTCCCAAACTGTTTAACAAAATGTCTTGGAAAATTAGCATATAGACTATCGACCTCTCAATGTCTGCTTTTATTTATATAAAAAAAAAGAACAGAAACTGTGTTTTCTTACAGTTAAGACGAATCTGATCAAACCTTTTGACTGGCTTCAAGATCAATGCCTTGATGACAAGATAACGAGACGTTAATATTTCAAACACATTCCTGTGTTAAGGTTCTTCTTCATCGTGAGATAAAAATGTGATGTATCTCTACATCAGGGGTGGGCAATTAAATTTCCTCTAGGACCGCATTATATACTTTGACTGTTTTGAGGGGTCGTCAATCCAAAGGAGAGGAGCGAAGAGCTAAAATGTGACAGAAAAACTTTGAAAAAACTAAGAAAGTAAAAATGGTAAAGAAAGAAATATCAGTATAAAATATGTCAAAAAACTTTTATTTAACACCTTTTAAATAACGTATTCCACTACATATGATAATTTAGATGGGCAAGAAATCTTCATAAAAGTAAAAACAAAAAAATCGGAAACGAAAAAAAAATATATATATATTTAGAGCTAATACAATAATAAATGCAATATTGAATTGTAAGCTGTCGAAAAGAATGTCTATGTTCTAATTTGACCTCTTGAGGGCCGCATTAATACAGTCAAAGGGCCACATGTGGCCCCCGGGCTGCACTTTGCCAAGGTTTGCTCTACATCAAGAACCAAGACCTCTATTAAAGTACCTCGCAGACCACACAGTGGGTCAAGCGATGCTCGGTTGAACGGGACCTCAGTGACATGTTTTCCTCTCCTTCCTCCCCCTTATGTCCGCCCTTCCTTCTCCTCCTCAACAGTTGATGTCTGTGTGTTCTGTCCTTGCATCGGAGGACAGTCGGAAGTCGGACCCGTAGCACAGATGCGGGTCTCTGTGGCGGGCTGCAGGATGAGTGTGGGAACACTCCTGAACGGAGTCCTGGTGTCGCTCCTCGCCGCTCTGCTCTGGAAGTACTCGAGTCTGAGCGAGCACGCCGCCGCCCTGGAGGAGGAGCTGCACATGACCCAGCGCTCGCAGGAGATCTCGCAGGGTCGCATCGACTACCACCTGGCTCTGCAGACCCTGCACGAGCACGGCACCCGCATGGTCTGCACGGGCAAGATGCACACGGATCGCATCTGCCGCTTCGACTACCTCTGCTATTCCTCGGAGTCGGAGGAGTTTGTTTTCTTCCACTCGAATTCCTCCGTCATGCTGCCGAACTTGGGCGCCAGGCGTTTTCAACCGGCCCTGCTGGATCTGTCCTCGGTGGAGGATCACAACACTCAGTATTTCAACTTCCTGGAACTCCCCGTCGCTGCTCTGAAGCTCATGTCCAAACCCGTGTTCGTGCCGGACGTGACACTCATTCTGAACCGGTTCAATCCCGACAACCTCATGCACGTGTTCCACGACGACCTGCTACCGGCTTTTTACACGATGAAGCAGTTCCTGGACCTGGATGACGAGGCCCGGCTGGTGTTCATGGAAGGTTGGGGTGAAGGTCAACACTTTGACCTCTACAGACTTCTCAGCAGCAAACAGCCGCTCCTCAAGGAGCAGCTGAAGAACTTTGGGAAGCTCATGTGTTTCACCAAATCTTACGTCGGCTTGTCCAAGATGACCACGTGGTACCAGTATGGATTCGTTCAGCCTCAGGGGCCGAAGGCCAACATCCTGGTATCGGGAAATGAGATTCGAGAGTTTGCAAAGACCCTGATGTTTAAAATGAACATCACCAAAGTGGACAAGATGGAAAAGGTGAACGAACAAGAGAAGAAAGACGAGTACATCGTGGTGTTCAGTCGTTCCACCACGAGACTCATCCTGAATGAGGCGGAGCTCATCATGGCTCTGGCACAAGAGTTCCAGATGAGAGTGGTGTCGGTGTCTCTGGAGGAGCAGTCCTTCCCGAGCATTGTCCAGGTGGTCAGCGGGGCTTCCATTCTGGTCAGCATGCATGGAGCTCAGCTGGTCACGTCGCTCTTCCTCCCCAGAGGAGCAACCGTTGTCGAGCTTTTCCCGTTTGCCATCAACCCGGAGCAGTACACTCCGTATAAAACCCTGGCCACGCTCCCAGGAATGGACCTGCACTACATCTCCTGGAGGAACTCCAAGGAGGAGAACACTGTCACGTACCCCGACAGGCCGTGGGAACAAGGAGGCGTATCTCACCTGGAGAAGGAGGAGCAGGAGCGAATCCTCAACAGCAGAGACGTCCCCAGACACCTGTGCTGCCGCAACCCAGAGTGGCTTTTTCGGATCTACCAGGACACTTCCATAGACATCCCTTCCTTCCTAGCCACACTCAAGGAGGGCATGAGGAGCAAGCCTAGTGCAAAGAAGTCCAAAATAGCGAACACGGTTCACCCGGGCCGTGTCAGGGACGCTCGCTGTCAGACCTCGGTGCAGACCAGCAATGACGCCAAACTGTTAGTTTCGTGGCAGATTCCATGGAATCTGAAGTTCTTAAAAGTCCGAGAAGTGAAGTATGAGGTTTGGATCCAGGAGCAGGGCGAAAACACGTACATGCCTTACATCCTGCCACAACAAAACTACACCTTCTCCGAGAACATCAAGCCTTTCACAACATACCTAGTGTGGGTCCGATGCATCTTCAACAAGAACCTTTTGGGCCCTTTTGCAGATGTCCTCACATGCAAGACATAGCTGTTGGTTTTCTATGGCCGGCTGTAGAAGAAGAGCCTCATTGGTTCCCGACAATCGTGTGGGAATATTGATTGTGACAGAGTTTTTATGTCGCGAAGATGTGTCGTCGTCCGACCTACATCTGAGGAAAAAACACATTTAACCTCCACATCCTTGGTACACTGAATTTAAAGCAGCAGATTTATTTATGGGCAAATCAATATGACTTCAAGGGATGGGTCTATATTTTCCTTAACTGTGAACTTTATTTCCCTTACTTCCAAACCATTTGTTCCAGTCAGCCAGTAGCAGCGTAACAGAGCTCCAGGATTTATAAGAATACTTTTGATGCGAAGCCGACTGTGAAGAATTTATGATCTAGTAAAGAATAGTTGTAGTAAAGTTGTAACACTAAGTAGTTTGGTGTCAGTTGCCAATCAACGTTGTTTTGTCATTTGATCGTTTGCTGTTTTGACAAAAGGTTGTTCAATATTGTTGTTGGTTTAATATGCAGGATCTATACAAGAGTGATCTTCCCCAACATCTTCTCCCTCTATCAAGGCCACAGATGACGACTTTGTAGTAGACGCTCCCTAGTTACTGGGCATGAATCCTAGTCGACCATTCATTACTGTTCTGCTTGTAACCATTTTTTTTTAGTGGAGATATTGAAAATACATTGTATCATGTGTTCATTAAAATGAATGTGGATCTGTTTGTATTGTTCGTTCTTCATTCTTTCTTTCATAGCGATAGCTCACAGAAATCAAATCTGTTGGTGGCATGAAATTAAAATGTATGATTTTAGTTTTAATTTAAATATTGTCAGAGGAATAATATGTACATCTACCCCAGCTTTAAGAGGTAAGAAGAAGAAGACACCCTAAGCATGTGACCACTCTATGGCATGTTGACAGACAGCTGTTCATACACAGATTCATTAATGGTAAAACGATCATAACACGGAGTCCGTTCCAGTCGCTCCAACACGTCACTGCCGGTTCTTATACTTCGCTTCATGGAGAAAGATGGACAATCAAGAGTGTGTCACGGGTCGTTTATTCGCCGCTACAAGTCAAACAAAATACAAGCTTTACTGCCGATGGGCCACACTTTGTCCCGGCGACTGTACAGGCCAATAGTCCTGGGAGAAAAGGCCCCGATCTGTAGAAACATCGCTATATTTAAGGCAAATTTTCTGCCCAGGGGGTCGTCCTTTCCGGCCAAATGGTTCTTTCAAGTTCCCTGTGTCCTGATCCCCCGTAGAGAGAACTTCCTAATTTGTCTTCCTGTCATCTAATCATTCAAATGTTCTCGGTGGGGGTTTACATCTTTTAGCCCCCCTTTCCCGGGTGAGTCTTGCTTCGTTCTTTGATCTACGATTTAAGGCGTGATTTGCAGATAAACAGATGTTTTAAATAACTGGTGTCGTATCTAATTCTGATCCAAGCTTGTCTCGAACCAGTGAATCAGTCTGGAGTGAAATGTTGATTGTAAATGTGTAGTCAAACGTTTAAGCTCTTAGATCAAGCGAGTAATTTATACTTTATATTTTGATTATCTTTTAGCATTAATTTAAGTATGGCGTATACGTATTGTGTATAATAATTGTAATCTAACAACTGATAGTTAATATAAAGGCTAGCGCCTTCCATCATTTATAAAGTCAGTGCACCACATGCCGAGCTCTACAATGTAGAAAAACTGAGGCTTTATCATCACTAGATTCAATGTCCTGAACGATTGACACTGAGATATCAACAGAAAGTTAAAGACTCAACTTGTAAATTGTGTGAATGCTGGCTGCAGAGTTGTTGAGAAAATGATTACATATCCACACACATCATATGGATCACAATAGTTTAGTTTTCTTTGACAGTCAGAACAATCATTTTCATACAAGCATAAGATAGTATTTTATTAATTTACTCCAAGAGACCCATTTCACCAAACCGAAAAACAGTAGTTTCCCCGACATATGCACTGTGTTGAAACATCATCACACGCTAGCTGAAAATTAAACTTTAAGACAGTATAGTTCAAAGCAGAAAGTGCTTTCAAGAGTCCATATCAAACTGCAGGTGGCTGAAATACAAGCATGGAACTGGTGCTCGTTTGAATTTGTACTGTTTTTCTTTCATTTCTAGAGCTAACAAAAGCTGTTACAATGGTCCCTATTAGTCTCGGTTACATTCGTCATCTGTGATTTTCTCAATCATCGACATTAACAAAAGTTGAATATGACTCGAATCAAGCACATTGCTATCGGGCGGAGCCGAGCGAGAGACTCCTTGCACGTCTCATCTATTGGATATGAAGATTAACCAGCGATAAAATCTTTTCTTTTTTTTTCAATATACAGGAATTCATTAACAGTTTGATCCTTTACAGCGTCATAGCAACCGTCATAGCAACATGATGGACCTGAACAGTTGAAACACCTCAGTGAGATTTAATGGAAACGATCAAGCTTGTGTGGTCACCGTGTGGACAGCAGCAGGTTCTGTGCATTCTCAGTCCGTCTAGCGTCTCCCCCTCATGCACGAGCCAGCCCTGCTGCCCCCCACCCTTCGCCACAGCACCCACTCCCTTAGTAAAGGCTACAGGCCCGCCGAGTCTGATGCTGAGGGCCGAGCGATGAAGAGGTAGAGGAAGAGGTGGCGAGCTCGCCAGGGCTGAGCTGCTTTCCACACACACACATTCAGTCCAGCTTCTCCTTCTGGACCAACTTGGGTGCGTCGACGAAGTCCCGGCCGTTGAAGAGGATGAGGCCGCCGGTGACCACGCTGGCCGATCCCCAGAACAGGACGTAAGCCAGTGTCTCCGTCCATGTCTCGCCTGCAGGGGGATCACAAAGGGAATCAGAGTCAAGTTGAGCTCGTAATAATACAAACTATCCATAAAAGTATCTCTAACGTCACAGCCTTGAACCCTACACTACTAACATTGATGCTGTAGCCAGGTTCAGGGTTGAATTAAGACAATACTTTAGAAGACCATAGAGCTTCTTACCAGCCATCAGCAGGCAGATGATGCACATGGAGAAGGCGACCACCATGATGATGGGCAGCTAGAAACGATACATATATGGTGAGAAACATAAGTTTTCCATGTAAATCACACTGTTATGACTTTGACTCACTGTCAGGAATTTCCAGTCTTTGGGGTCTCGTAGTGGACTTATCAAATCCACTTCATCCACGGCGTAGTTCCCCAGGAACAGATCGATGGAGTCCTGTGCACAGAAAAAACGTTTTAGGAACAAAATCCTCCCCCGACTTAAACAATCCTTTCTCATCGGAAGATGATGCATCTCTGATCAGTTATGTTCAAGTCAGTCTGCGGTGAAACCAACTCACCTGTCTGAAGCCATCGGAAAAGTTGTTCTTGTAATATCTGATCATGGAGTTCCAGCCATCCATCACAAGACCCCACTGGGTCCTCTTCCCTGACCTGGAAGGTGAAAACACTTTTCATGAAAAGAAGTCCTTCAGAAAGTGATGGTTACCTTTAAAGCATGGCTGTCAGAATGGGTCACACAAGGGGCCAAGATATTTTAGCAGTTGGGGGTCTTTGGTCCAAACAGTCCTTAACAGGAAGTGCGTGTCTGACCGGGCTCGTCATATTTCTTTTCACTGACCTCAGTTTTATTCCAATAGGAAGTCTCTGTTATAGATGCTGAAATCGATAAACTTTTTTTTCCCATCTTATCCTTAACATTAAGCTCTTTATACATGACAATATCAACACGAACATTAACCTACTTTGATTTTTATGAACCATAAAGTGGGGCATATGAAATCACTTGAGAGGCAGGATGTCGGGCCATGATTTTGACACATGTGCATCCAAGCATCAATAAGGCTGAAAATGAGTACCGTATTTTCCGGACTATAAGTCGCAGTTTTTTTTTCCTAGTTTGTCCGGGGGTGAGACTTATACTCTAGAGCGACTTATGTGTGAAATTATTAACACATTATTATATCATTTCACATGTTATTTTCACACTAAACCACCAGAGGGCGCTCTAGGCCTGTGTTGATCATTTCCACGTAGAAGAGGAAGAATCTTCTACCTCCGGAGTTAGTTAGTTGTTTAAAAGTGACACGAGGATGAAGAGTTATTTGGAGTTACACGGATGGTTTGGTAAACTTGTTAGTTATTTATGCTATAGTTCTCTGAATAACTCTTCATATGTTATGTTAACATACCAGGTTCTCACTTCATGTAACGTAACGTACAATTATTCTGTTGTTGACTCTAGTTTTATTTTAAATTGTCTTTCAAGATGACATGTCTGTTCTTGGTGTTGGATTTTATCAAATCAATTTCCCCCAAAAATGCGACTTATACTCCAGTGCGACTTATATATGTTTTTCCTTCTTTATTATGCATTTTATGGCTGGTGCGACTTGAACTCCGGAGCCACTTATAGTCCGGAAAATACGGTAATATCTTAGACTCTCTGTTATTAACCATCTTTCAATTCACCAGTAGCACAAAATGCTGACCTCGACGATATACATGAAGCATCTTGTGGTTAATGTGGGATCATCTAAGCAGGTATCTTCATCTACTGGGGATATTGTTGCGAAACATTTAGTTATCACAGATCTGTGTCACAATAAAAATGATGAGCTAGTTATAGTGATAGTAACTCTCTGTAGTCAGATGATCGAAACGAGGCCTTGAGTCAATTCTCAATAGCACCTTTGTTACAAACATACTCAAGGCCCTGGGGCCAAACCTGCCCACCATGTCATTGCAAGAGGCCAACCAGATGGTTTGCTCAAAATCAAAGTAGATAAAAGCTCATGCTGATATGTGACCTATAAGGATTCCTGTGTCTAGGATAAGATAAGGGATAGAGATTAATGTTGTAAACATTAACAGTAAAACTGATGATGGAGAAAATTATTGTTTTGATGAAGAACAAACACAAACATCATTAAGATACATTGAGCCCTTAAGATTAAAAGGTAATATCACATTTCTATAAGGTAAATACAGTTTTTTTGGGCCGGTGACGAAGAGGGCTTAAAGACTCTTGTGGGATAAAGATTGACACCAATCGTGAAACACTAGCATATCGTTGATATTTGTGTGGCTGCAGCTCTGACCTTGTGAAGTCGGTCTTTAAAGCGCCGGTGCCAGCGTACTGCTTAGCACAAGCATCAGCATTGTCAGCCCAAGCTGCAGGTGAGAGAAGGTTAAGTTAAATGTTTCACAGACTTAGATCTATTGACAACCCACCGTTCTTATACATCTTCTCAAAGTCTGCCTGGTCTTCCAACTGCTGGCTCGGATGCAAGACTCCCATTTTCTGCAGCATTTAATAATGAAGATATTAATTGATGTTTATTTTATAGAAATGCTTCTCAGTGTATGCGGCGAGGACCTCTCACCTGCAGCTGTGATTGCAGGGAGCGACGGGCCAGCAGGCTCTGGATGACATTGGTTCGGTCCAGACAGTCCATGCAGTTGCTCCTGAAGGTGCCCTCCTGGTTGGACAACACGTTACCGTCTGAATCCACCAGGAAATACCTGAATCCATAGGGAGGAGAGTTTTATTGTGAGGGTACAGCTGTTTCGAATGATCACTCAAACATGAACAGGAAGTAACACAAGTGTTTATCTTTTCAGCCCAGAGGTATAACACTGACCCAAACTCGTTCTGCGTATCAGCCACCATGTCCAACAGAATCCGTAGACGGTGCCATCGCATTCGACTGCACTCTTTGTGGAAGTCAAAGGCTACGTATCTGCATGAACAAGAAAGACAAAAACTTCAGAACTTGAGAGACACTGAGATATATCTTCTATGAAGGCAATAAATGACATAATTATAAATAAATGTATTAATACATAACAAAATATATAAATAAATGTGTGGATAAATATCAATATGTAAAAATAAATATTATATAAATATATATAAATTTGGTCATCTATAAATTTGTCTTTTATTTATTTATGTATTTATACATTTAATTATTTTGTTGTCAGTATGCAAATGAAGTATGCAGGTCAAACATCAGTCTAAAGCCGTGAGCATCATAGCTCTTTATATTGTGTATAATGTGTTTGGTTGTACTGCGTTTACGTTCATGTCCTTTTAACTACGTTGTTCTTGTGATCAGAGTACGCGAGTTATTCACTTCCTGGACAGCTGGGTGAGCAAATCGCAATGTAATATCTCTCTTAAAGTCTAACAAATCCTATAAATACTCGGTGTAGTACATTCTTCAGAATAAACTCTCTGGTGTCAATTGTGTGAGAATATAAACAATGTCTAAACAAAGAAATAGAAAAAAATAGTTATTTAATGTTAAGTTACTCCTCAGAAAAATGTAATTTTTACTAATGTCAAAATATATAAAAAGCTGAAATTTGGAAAAAAAAATAAAATAAAAACGAGTAAAAAAATATATATCAGTAACAGGGGCTCGATCAGGGCTCTCCGGGTCCAGACGCGAGGACTTAATCTATAAGCCATAAGTTTATCTATCTATCTATCCATCCATCCATCCATCCATCTATCCATCTATCCCTCTATCTATCCATCCATCCATATCCATCCATCTATCCATCTATCCATCCATCTATCCATCTATCCATCTATCCATCTATCCATCTATCCATCTATCTATCCATCTATCCATCTATCTACCCATCTATCCATCTATCCATCTATCCATCCATCTATCCATCTATCTATCTACCCATCTATCTATCCATCTATCCATCCATCTATCCATCCATCTATCCATCTACCCATCTATCCATCTATCTACCCATCTATCCATCCATCCATCCATCCATCTATCCATCTATCTATCCATCCATCCATATCCATCCATCTATCCATCTATCCATCCATCTATCCATCTATCCATCTATCCATCTATCCATCTATCCATCTATCTATCCATCTATCCATCTATCTACCCATCTATCCATCTATCCATCTATCCATCCATCTATCCATCTATCTATCTACCCATCTATCTATCCATCTATCCATCCATCTATCCATCCATCTATCCATCTACCCATCTATCCATCTATCTACCCATCTATCTATCTACCCATCTATCTATCTACCCATCTATCCATCCATCTATCCATCCATCTATCCATCTACCCATCTATCCATCTATCTACCCATCTATCTATCTACCCATCTATCTATCTACCCATCTATCCATCTATCCATCTATCCATCTATCCATCTATCTACCCATCTATCTACCCATCTATCTATCTACCCATCTATCCATCTATCCATCCATCTATCCATCTATCCATCTATCCATCCATCTATCCATCTATCCATCTATCCATCTATCCATCTATCCATCTATCCATCTATCTACCCATCTATCCATCTATCTACCCATCTATCTATCTACCCATCTATCTATCTATCCATCTATCTACCCATCTATCTATCTACCCATCTATCTATCTATCTATCCATCTATCCATCCATCTATCTATCCATCTATCCATCTATCCATCTATCCATCTATCCATCTATCCATCTATCCCTCTATATGAGCTGGTGATGTGGACGGATAAACCGCCAACAATAAATCCAAGGTGTTCTACCGTTTTAAGTATGAGATCCAAGGACTTCTTCCATGAGGCTCCTGGTTTTTAAACCCGTATCATGTCACCTGAACACTGGCAACTTATCAAGTTGTTTTGCTAAGATTTCAAAAAAGATTCTTACACTCTTCATGCAGCGTTGATTCTATAGACTAGTTGCTGCAGGAGCGATAGTTTCGAGATCAACATCGATCACTTTCATTTGTTTTGCCCGTTTAACCAATCCCTGCTTTAGACTGATGTTCGATACTTGTTTGTATAATGACAACAAAATGTCAAAATTACAAAATGTATAAATACATGAATAAATAAAAGACGAAACGTATAAATACATGTACAAATAATTAAAAGTCAAAATGTATAAATGACTAAATTAATATATACATAGAAATATTTTATATTTTATTTTTTAACGGTTGCCAAGCAACGAAATTTGGTTACAGTTTCACTGTGGTGTTTTTCTGTGCAATGACAATAAAAGAAAGTCTAAAGTCTAAAATAGCACAGACAAAAAATAAAATCAGAAGTCGTTTATTTATCTTGACTACTAATATTGATATTTATCCACACATTTATTTATTTTGTTATGTATTTATACATTTATTTATACCATGTCATTGATCGTCCTTCATAATCTTCTGGTGCTTCCACCACCACTGTGTTCATAACAAGGTCTTACTTGATTGTGCCATTTGCCAGGTTGGTCACCATCTTGTCAAACGCTAACTCAAGAGGCTTTTCTGATCCCTTCTGGTTAATCTGTGAAACATGGTCGCTCAGTCAATATCCTGTCTCTCAAAGAGCACATCATTTGACCTCACCAGGTTCAAGATGACTTGCTTCCCATAAATTATTATTTGGGAGTCAAAGTGTCTCTGGAATCCATCCATCTGAAGCAAACCGAGGAAGACCAGGGTCAGCATGTGGGTCATACAGCATGTTCAGTGTGTGAAGACGACTCACGTGGTTGACCGCCTTGTTGATCTGAGGCTTCGGCTTGTACTTCAGATTGGGCCGCTGAGACCAGTACAGCGGGATGGAGCCCCTCGTCTGTGTGGACATGCAGCATGAAGCATACGAAACCCATCTAGACGTTTCAATTCGCTAGTCACCTGGACAAGGGAAGCCTTGGTGAGGTTGTACTGAATGATCTGCTCCGTCTCCACAAAGTTGGCAGCATGACCTTCAGAATCAATGCCTTCGGGCAAAAAAAAAGTGTGTGATTAATGATGAATATCAGAAGATTCACATTCGATCATTAACTAAACTTAATAAAAGTAGATGAGGAAAAGGGTTTTACTGCTAACATGGGTATTCGTTTATTAATTTGAAGCTTTTTGAATCTTTAATTCCTTCATTCATTTTGTGCTTCAACTTCTGAAGTGAACATTTGTGTCTTTTTCACAGCCACCTTAAGTGAGCCACACACTGAACGTTAGCTGCCGTGCCACATTCTATCGTTGGGTGTGGCGTCATTTAAACGCAGCCAAACCGTTCACCAACGGTTGCTGAAAATCCAGGTAAAGGAAAGATTACCTCTGACATAGTAGCGGACACCAGCTCTGAAACAGCTCCTCCTTGAGATGATAGACCAATCAAAGACTTTTCCGTTGATGCAGCTCGACTTCATGATGATGACTGACAGCACCGTCAAGGAACAAATATTTTTGAGGCGACTCGCTCGTGTTAAAACCGTACATAATTCAGGAATTCAACAACATTCTGGTGGTTCTTTGGTGAAGGATACAGCCGTGCACCACAGGAAACACAAATTTGTGTAACTATAGGAAAAAAGACAGAATTAGCTCAACCAGTGCATACATCGTTGTTTTTTTTGTCATAACTTGCATTTCAGCTCTAAACACATATTAAAATTGAAAAAATAAGTATTTAGGGAAAATATGTAAACATGAGAGATGTAAAATTTGCAATGAAACATCCTATCGTTAGTTTAAATGTATCCAGGAAAATCAAGATCATGGGTGTGTTGCTGTTTACCTCTGGCTGAGTCATGAACTCTCTCAACAGGTGACCGTTCCAGACGAATCGCTGATCTGCCTGAGAACGAACGAGTGGAAAATCATTTCAACATCTGCTATATCAGTTTCAACCTTTTTTGAGCCTTTTCAAAAAGAGAGATTTTCACACCTTTTTCATTGAAAAAAATCACAAGGCACACCACGAGTCAAAAATGTTAAAAAATAATACGGTGTGTGTGTAGCCTGTATTAACATTTAAGTAATTTTCATCAAAGCTTCTTGAATATGAATCAAATAAAAGCATAGAAAAAAATGTACTTAATCATCTTTTATATTAATGTCATTTATGTTTTTAAACCAAATAGGTGAAATTTGATGTTTTCCCACACCTGACGATCTCTCACAGCACACTAGTGTGCCACGGAACAGTTTGCCAATGTGTTTGTCTTTGATGACAGATATTAAGACTTCATTCAAAACCATTATCATCAAATCAGAAAGTGAATAGTCTGGAGTCCCTCACCCGCTCAAGGAGAGTCATCTCTTGGAAATCGGGGCTGGTGTTGGCCAAGCGCTGCAAAGTGTGCGTCAAGTCGTAGTCTGTTGCGAAATAGAAGCCGTCGGTATAAAGGACATTGTTGAGCATCGAGAGGAAAGTCTTGTTGTCTTGCATCTGAAGAGGAAGAGAGTGAAAAATGTTAGCTGTTTAAAATGTGCTTCTTTATTAAGTAGCGAGTACATCACACACCTGGTTGTCAGTCAGGTGCAGTATTGTCTTCTTGTAGGAAATAATGTCAAAATCCTGAGCCTTCCACACAGAGTGACCCCATAGCTCTCCGATCTTCTTCTTCTTCGTGATGACGATCAGGTACGACCCTGGTGATGTTTTCAGATGTTAATAAATCATTTATGATCTAGTACTATCATTACAAATGCACTTCTTAGGAGAACAATTGTGCTAACGATAGTGTTTACATCACTTTTTTTTTTTACCATAAAAGCTTTGCCTACCTGCCACTAAACGTATGGTTCCCATGATTCCACATATTGGTCTGGTCTCAGCAGATGCTGGGATGTCCCTCTTCCCTGGAAAAAAGAAAATGGTACTTCAGAACCATTTAAAAATGTTGATGATATCCGGTTTTGGAACAAGGATAAAATATAAAAATTATATCCTACCCTTTTTTTTAAATATTGGGGTAACCTTTCTTGTGTAAAATTAAGAATTGTATAGTATTTCCTCAACCCCCTGAAAACACTCTCTCTCTCACTAATGCGCTTCACTAGTGAGAGAGAGAACCTTCCAAAGTGTGTTAAGACCGCACAGCTTTTCTTAGGAATCTGTGCAATAAATCTGTGCACCTTAACCTTTGTATGGATTTAGATTTGTGTGAATAGGTGTACCGTATTTTCCGGACTATAAGTGGCAGTTTTTTTCCTAGTGTGTCCGGGGGTGCGACTTATACTCTGGAGCGACTTATGTGTGAAATTATTAACACATTATTATATCATTTCACATGTTATTTTCACACTAAACCACCAGAGGGCGCTCTAGGCCTGTGTTGATCATTTCCACGTAGAAGAGGAAGCATCTTCTACCTCCGGAGTTAGTTAGTTGTTTAAAAGTGACACGAGGATGAAGAGTTATTTGGAGTTACACGGATGGTTTGGTAAACTTGTTAGTTATTTATGCTATAGTTCTCTGAATAACTCTTCATATGTTATGTTAACATACCAGGTTCTCACTTCATGTAACGTAACGTACAATTATTCTGTTGTTGCCTCTAGTTTTATTTTAATTGTCTTTCAAGATCACATGTTTGTTCTTGGTGTTGGATTTTATCAAATAAATTTCCCCCAAATATGCGAGTTATACTCCAGTGCGACTTATATATGTTTTTTCCTTCTTTATTATGCATTTTATGGCTGGAGCGACTTGTGCTCCGGAGACACTTATAGTCCGGAAAATACGGTATATTTAGTTCGACCAAAAATGGATTCTCTTTTATGAAATGGGATTCTTATATTTACAGAACCTTATCTTACATACTTTGCAAAGTTGTTTCAGGAAACTAGCTTTGAAAAACTCAATTTATCAGTTAAAAGCTTTTAGGCAAATGTACAGAGAGGCAACCATTGAGTAGCAAAGATACATTTCCCCACAAGTTGAAAGTTTTCAGACAATTAAATGATCTTTTTCATGTTTTATCATTCAAAATGTGAATAAATTAGAACTTTATTCTTAAAAGAGAGCATTCAAAGTTCAAAGAGATAATGTTGAGTTTGGTCCAAATTGTATGAAAGCGCTTGAATAAAACTTTATGGTACAATAGTCCAAAGACCAGAGCGTCACAAGAAGCTTACAGGCTAAATACTGCGGCCAAAGAAGCTTTAAAAAGACTGAGTGGCTGCTAAAATGCATTATGAAGCACAAGAATGTACAATACCTTCCCATTCTGTCCCATTTGCTCATAATATTCACAGGAAATTTAAAGCACTCTAAATTTACTAGATGACATCCTGTTGCTCATATGTTTAGAGAAGATGCATTATTTTGTTAAACAGAAAAATGACCATTTCATTAACTGTTGATCTAACTTGAGTTTGACACAATCAGTTTTACCCGTGAGGGACATCTCTGTCGACACCCGGTCGATCGCAAGAACGTCCACACATCCATCATCACAGGCTTCGATGTAAAACTTCTCGGGTGTGGTCCGCCTGTAAGACAAAGACCAGGATTGTACGAGAGCACCACATGCTTTTGAACAAATGTTGAAGGATTTAAAAGCCCATTCGATTTTATGGTAATACATATAGTTATGGCAACAACAACAAAAATATTAGTCCACTAAAGCTACATTTCAAGCTAAATAGGATGAAAATATTGCATAAAAGTTTAATTTAAGACACATTTCCATGTTTTTTTTTAACCAAAATCACTGATGTTTTGCTTCCAGTTTCTTTCAGGATCAACTTTAAAATTCTGGTTCTTACTTTCAGATCTATTCATGGTCAGAC
Organism: Callionymus lyra; assembly: GCF_982586985.1. Lineage (NCBI taxonomy): Eukaryota > Metazoa > Chordata > Actinopteri > Syngnathiformes > Callionymidae > Callionymus > Callionymus lyra. The sequence goes on from NC_141830.1 coordinate 5,753,127, forward strand.
CTTCCATCAGTGATCTGATCCAGACTTACACCCCAGCTCGGGCTCTGAGGTCTGTGGATCAGAATCTACTGATGGTTCCTGAACACGGTTCAGGACCAGAGGAGAGAAATCCTTCCAGACTGTTGCTCCTAAGCTTTGGAACGAGCTCTGTGTTTGATGATCTACTGACTCCTTCAAGAAACATCTGTGTTTGATGATCTACTGACTCCTTCAAGAAACATCTGTGTTTGATGATCTACTGACTCCTTCAAGAAACATCTGTGTTTGATGATCTACTGACTCCTTCAAGAAACATCTGTGTTTGATGATCTACTGACTCCTTCAAGAAACATCTGTGTTTGATGATCTACTGACTCCTTCAAGAAACATCTGTGTTTGATGATCTATTGACTCCTTTAAGAAACATCTGTGTTTGATGATCTACTGACTCCTTCAAAAAACATCTGTGTTTGATGATCTACTGACTCCTTCAAGAAACATCTGTGTTTGATGATCTACTGACTCCTTCAAGAAACATCTGTGTTTGATGATCTACTGACTCCTTCAAGAAACATCTGTGTTTGATGATCTACTGACTCCTTCAAGAAACATCTGTGTTTGATGATCTACTGACTCCTTCAAGAAACATCTGTGTTTGATGATCTACTGACTCCTTCAAGAAACATCTGTGTTTGATGATCTACTGACTCCTTCAAGAAACATCTGTGTTTGATGATCTACTGACTCCTTCAAGAAACATCTGTGTTTGATGATCTACTGACTCCTTCAAGAAACATCTGTGTTTGATGATCTACTGACTCCTTCAAGAAACATCTGTGTTTGATGATCTACTGACTCCTTCAAGAAACATCTGTGTTTGATGATCTACTGACTCCTTCAAGAAACATCTGTGTTTGATGATCTACTGACTCCTTCAAGAAACATCTGTGTTTGATGATCTACTGACTCCTTCAAGAAACATCTTAAGACGTTTTTATTTTTTTAGGCTTTTCCTTGATTTTCTGGAACTTCTGTTGTGTTCTCAGTTTTATTTTGATCTTTAAAGTATATACTTTATTGAATATTGTTTTGATTGTTTAAGCGCTTTGTGACCCTGGTCTGGAAAAGCGCTATATAAAAACAAATGACTTACTTACTTACTTACGTTGAGGAAAACTAGTGCGGTCTGATCATAAAAAAATATATTTTCTGTGGCTATAACAGTGTGTATTGAGGAACCAACAGTCACAGGAACTGAGATGTGATGAACAAGAAACTGCTGCACAACTAGGACTTGTTGTATCTATGAATCCACTCAACATCTACAGCTTGACCCAGGAGCCTGAAGCCAACACATTTCTTTGGCGTAAACAAAATGGAATCCTGTCCATGTCAGACAGACATGAATGTGTACGGTAGTATTTAAATGAGAATGTATTCCTGCTGAGATTTTTCTTTTTAAAAAGGAGAAAAAAATTATTCTGTTTTGTCACCAGACACGAAAAATATAAAGTTGAGATTTTATTCAGAATATTTATTTATTTATTGTTAATATACAAATATGTACGTTACCAGTCAAATCCTAAATGTTGTAATTGTAATGTTACAAATAAATAAATAAATACACTTTGTGCAGAATTTGCAAATGATTACCGAACCAAGAAAATGCGATCTGTATCTTAAAAACTTAGTTGGTAACCTGTGGATGCTATGGATGAAATGTTCTTTAGTGCATGAATTAGGATTGTGCAAAAATATCTTAACATAATTCCAAATCAAAACTACAAATTTAGTTTCAGAACATATCTGACTCTCCTTTTTTTAATTCCATTTAACCTGTCAAATAGAATGCTGATACCTGTAAGTGATTTTAATATATATATATATCTATATATGATATAATATATACTTAAACCGCCAACACAGAATCCAATAATTATGCTTAAATTGTTACTGGAATATATTCCTTGGTTTGTTGTTTTTTCACTGCATTGTTGTTCACGTTAATCCTAAGCGTGTGTAGCAGCTTTAATGTATATTTAGCTGCGACCGGTTCCGAGCACCAGACCCGTCTATAGTGAGGCAGGTCCCGCCACAGTCTCTCGGTTCTGGGTCTGTGGTTCTGAAAGTGTCGGAGCTCGAGGAGTGACGGATGTTTTCCGGGGTTCAGTCAAATGACAACATCACCGAAATAATGTCGTTCAGCAGCGAACTGCGCCTAAGAACGAACGAACCGAACCCGTCCTGTCGCTTCTAACATGGCGGCGGAACAATGTGGCGAAAGAATATAGATAAACACAACTTACAAGTTGAAAGTCTCGTAGGTGCTCGCCATCTTCCTCCCGTCTGACCTCAGTGACGTGTCAGTCGATGGCCTACTGACTACTTCCGGCTCCGGCGTGTGGCGCGATAATGCAGTAACAACGCATCGCCACTAGAGGCCAGTGTTGCCTCAAGCAAAAGTGTTCATTCACTAATGCGCTTTTATTTTCTGTCTGTGGACATATTTAAACATGTTTGATGAACTATTTATTTATAAACTAGTGCAAGTATTTCGCAGCTACAAGCAATAATTTAGTTTTGTTAGATTCAAATTATTATACACTCTACTTTCACATCTATTCATGGTCAGGCTCCTCCTTACATCAGTGATCTGATCCAGCCTTACACCCCAGCTCGGGCTCTGAGGTCTGTGGATCAGAATCTACTGATGGTTCCTGAACACGGTTCAGGACCAGAGGAGAGAAATCCTTCCAGACTGTTGCTCCTAAGCTTTGGAACCATCTCTGTGTTTGATGATCTACTGACTCCTTCAAGAAACATCTGTGTTTGATGATCTACTGACTCCTTCAAGAAACATCTGTGTTTGATGATCTACTGACTCCTTCAAGAAACATCTGTGTTTGATGATCTACTGACTCCTTCAAGAAACATCTGTGTTTGATGATCTACTGACTCCTTCAAGAAACATCTTAAGACGTTTTTATTTGTTCAGGCTTTTCCTTGATTTTCTGGAACTCCTGTTGTGTTATCAGTTTTATCTTGACCTTTAAAGTATATACTTTATTGAATATTGTTTTGAATGTTTAAGCACTTTGTGACCCTGGTCTGGAAAAGCGCGATATAAATAAAAATGACTTACTTACTTACTTACTTACGATCTCCTTCGACCTGGGGCTCGATGCAAGATCTCACCTCACAGGGTCCAAAATCTCAAAGGGGCGGGAAGGTCCTTAAACCAGGGGTCATCTGGATGATTCAGAGGAGGAGTGGGAGAATGAAATGCTGTGATTTACCAGGATCTTCAAGCTTGACAACCAAACGCAAACCCCCAGGCAACAAAGTAGTGGTTATTTAAAAATCAATCCAAGGTGTGATAGTTATTATCAATTGCATTCTGTTCAAAACCATCATCAAATACATCATTAGAAAATCATACAATGTTTATTTTTCTGCATTCTTTTTTACAATCTGTCTTTCATGTATATAGAGTATTGTGCTCGAGAGACAGACATGACAACGTACCACAATATTCAGGTGATTCCATCTATAGCCCATCTTGAGGATACATAATAAAAAAAAGGTGTGAACTATTCTAGCAAATACTTAAATGACTCGCTGTCAAAACACCAAAGCACAAGCTTTCAACTTACTTCACCATCTTTTGTTTAGGAAAGGAATAGTTTTGTTGTACAGTTCTTATCTGGTTTTACACTTAAGGTAACCAAAGTGGCTAAAACTGTATTCTGAAATAAACAGTGGCAGTTTCTGAGATTTTAGGGTGTGAAAATCCAAGTACCACATCTTTGTTGTCACACAAATCTTTTCAAAAACAATTTCAATCGTTTGTAGAACATTACGTACGTTTTTATTACTTATATTCATATTCATAATTATTAAATTATACATTATATCATTATATATCATATTAATAACACTTAAACACAAACTTATTGTCTACTCAATTTGTGATTTTTAGTTTACAAAGAACCAACAATAAGGGGTCAGTTCAAACGTTAAAAATGTAGTTAACTTACGAACTTACTATATTACTTACTTACTTAATTACTTTGTACTGTGCATTACTTTGTTCTGTGCATTAACTTTGTTCCTTGGTGTTTTGTTTATATTCTGTCTATTAGTTGATTATTTAAGTTTGTTGATTATTTATTTCATTTTGTTGGTTATTTAATTTTATTTATTTTCTTGAATGTCTAAATTAATGTCTGTTTAAGTATTTAACTGTTTAGTCTTTAATTGTTAAGTGTTTAATGTCTTTAATATTTTGCATCGTGGGTCAGAGAGAACCACAATTCAATTTAGGCTGTATGTAAGTGAGTAAGTAAGTAATTTTTATTTATAGAGCGCTTTTCCAGACCAGGGTCACAAAGCGCTTAAACAATCAAAACAATATTCAATAAAGTATATACTTTAAAGGTCAAGACAAAACTGAGAACACAACAGGAGTTCCAGAAAATCAAGGAAACGTCTCAATACATGCATATTTGACAATAAAAGAACTTGACTTGACTATTCCTTATTTTTATTTACCACGTGTAGGTTAACATCCAAACCAATAGATGGCAGCACTTCGACGGAAACCCACTCAGTTGACCCGGAAGTTCTCACTGCAGGCTGAAATTAGAGCATTTAAGTGTCGCGGTTGTTTCGTTTAATAATTCTTATTCCCTTAAACACATGTTCAACCTCTAGGGCTTCTATAAACTTAAAGATTCCAGTTTTGTCGCCGGTGGTTAACAATCGAGCACCTTATTGTGCTGTTCCCCCCTTTTTTTCTCCAGTACCTTGTTGTCTGGCGCCATAGCAGCTCTGGGCTGAGAACCAAGTCAAGGTAAGTGCATTTTTGTTTTTAATAGGAACGCCACTTATTTTACAGTACTACTCTTAATAAATACAGCTAATCCTCGTTGATGTCTCTCATTCTGTAACATATTTGTACCAATATTTATAGTTCCTTATTTTGATCCGAATAGTTCCCGTATTTGTTGTGAACATTACTAACTTTAATCTTAATGTAATAGATCTTGTAGTTCTATCCACTCAACGAATGATAACATGATAAATACTCTTTTTCTCTTTTACTAATATGTTCATTACTTGAACTACTGTTCCATCTTCACCAAAATATGCATTATATTGCAACACTATACACATATATACTTTGAAAGACAAGATGGTATTTAAATTAAAATTGAGCAAACATCACAATTGATCATAATTAACTATTTATTTTACAAGATAATAAATATCTCCTGATACATTAGCCACTGGTAGAACTTTGTGGATTTGTCACAGTTTTCACTCGTAATACAACAACAACAACAACAACTCTGGGACCTTTGAGTTTGATACTTATTTTGCTTAAAACATAAGCAACACATTGTTTTCTATTAGGGTACAACCAACCAATGAAATAATGCTGAGCATACAGGTCATGGCATGATGTTAAAAACTAAACCTGGTCTGGAAGTAGCAAGTATACGAACATAACACTCTGGAAGTAATTGTATATTGTACAGAGGAAATTGTATGAACTTTCTCAAGTGAGTTTTCACTTTTGTCTCTTTTGAGTTTAGGAAGCAGCAAGTTGAGGTGTTGATATGAGAAAAACTAAATAGAAAATGTAGTACATTATCACACTACTATCTTAAAACAACCTCTTTCTGACGCTACAACTATGACAAATTATTCAAATCGAAACTTACCACGACATTAAATCTTTTGACTTCTTATTCTCACACTTGTGTGACTCTCACTCCTTGCTTCTTCTGATGTTTTTTTCAAGATGGCGCTGAAGTCCGGAGAGGAGCGCCTGAAGGAGATGGAGGCAGAGATGGCTCTGTGAGTACAGATGGTTTATTCCTGAGAGCTAATGTTTGTTTTTTTCCTTTATATTTTTTTACTTGTCTTAAATATATAATGACATTATCAGTATAAGATAAGTAGCTATATAAGTTAAGTAGCATAAATAACAATGTTAAACGTGTGGCAATTCTCAGAATCCTATTTTAATAGAGAAATATTTTGAAAGAAGTTTGGCTAGTACAACATTTTCTGATTCTATTATGTAGATAAAGGACAAAATCATGTCAACAAATATTTAATTCTGTCACCTTTTAGCATTTTTTTCGTCTCCAAACTTTAAAAACTCATTTGGTGACGTCTTCCAAAAAGTTTTGAACTGAATAAAATGATATTAAATGTTATGTAAAGCGTCAAATTATGAGTCATCAAGATATCTCGATACACTCGATAGAGAAACTGGTCTCAGCCAATCACAACAAGCCACAGTCGTGAGAAAAAAAACGTCTTTTCAACAGGCTCGATCAGAACCAGAACCAGACTCTCATGTTTATCCTGCCGCCTACAGGTTTGAGCAGGAGGTCCTTGGTGCTCCTGTAACAGTGTCAGGAGGTCCGACCCTCATCGAGGGGTTGCCGATGGCTCTGGCGATGGTGCGACCCGTCATTGGAACCAACACCTATAGACAGGTGTGTTTTTTTTCATCTCTAGAGATTATCGTTCTCTTGTCTCCCATCTTTACATGTGGTTGTCTCCATAGGTGCAGCAAACCTTGGATGCAAGAGCCGGTTCTTATGTAGGTCCTCCACCCCCATCCTTCGTCGGACCAGGTGATGAGACGATGCTCGCCGACATCTTAAGATCAATTGTTTATGTGAAAAAGTCCTGCCACATCCCATAAATAATCCTCTTTATGAAAGTATTGCTGATGAACAGGAATTGACTTGAACTGTTCCCTTCAGCTCCAACGGTTCCTGTGCCTCCTTCTGCTCCACCGATGCTGAGACCAGCCTTCGTCCCGCACATCCTGCAGAGACCTGGTCAGTTCACGCTTCAAACCTGCAGTTCAAGTTCTCACTCCATATACCGTATTTTCCGGACTATAAGTGTCTCCGGAGCACAAGTCGCTCCAGACATATAATGCATAATAAAGAAGGAAAAAACATATATAAGTCGCACTGGAGTATAAGTCGCATTTTTGCGGGAAATTTATTTGATAAAATCCAACACCAAGAACAGACATGTGATCTTGAAAGACAATTTAAAATAAAACTAGAGGCAACAACAGAATAATTGTACGTTACGTTACATGAAGTGAGAACCTGGTATGTTAACATAACATATGAAGAGTTATTCAGAGAACTATAGCATAAATAACTAACAAGTTTACCAAACCATCCGTGTAACTCCAAATAACTCTTCATCCTCGTGTCACTTTTAAACAACTAACTAACTCCGGAGGTAGAAGATGCTTCCTCTTCTACGTGGAAATGATCAACACAGGCCTAGAGCGCCCTCTGGTGGTTTAGTGTGAAAATAACATGTGAAATGATATAATAATGTGTTAATAATTTCACACATAAGTCGCTCCAGAGTATAAGTCGCACCCCCGGACAAACTAGGAAAAAAACTGCCACTTATAGTCCGGAAAATACGGTAATCGTTAACGTCACTGTAGTTCAGTGCACATGTTTGTGTTTCTTATTCGTTCAAATCAATCTCAAGTTGATGCTTCCTCCTCTGACAGCTCCTCCGATGCCACGCCCTCCTCCGCCTCCACCCATGATGCTGCGCCCGAGCCTCCAGAGTCCACCCCTGTCCGTGGTGTCCCAGGCCATGCCTCACATGTCCATGCCCTCTCAGGTGTGTGTGTGTGTGTGTGTGTGTGTGTGTGTGTGTGTGTGTGTGTGTGTGTGTGTGTGTGTGTGTGTGTGTGTGTGTGTGTGTGTGTGTGTGTGTGTGTGTGTGTGTGTGTGTGTGTGTGTGTGTGTGTGTGTGTGTGTGTGTGTGTGTGTGTGTGTGTGTGTGTGTGTGTGTGTGTGTGTGTGTGTGTGTGTGTGTGTGTGTGTGTGTGTGTGTGTGTGTGTGTGTGTGTGTGTGTGTGTGTGTGTGTGTGTGTGTGTGTGTGTGTCGTCGACAATCTTGACGTCTACATCGACCGGTGTCCTCCTCCAGGGGGAGATGGTGTCCATGGTGTCGTCCAGATCGACTGCACCTTCTCCCCTCAAACCCTCGCCCTCGGTCATCCAGGCGGCGCCGACCGTGTACTGCGCTCCCCCCGCACCGGCGCGAGCGGACCCGCGGGACCTGAGGCAGGCCAGGATGGTAGGAGTTTCTAGTTTGCTGGTCTGGTGTTCGGCGAGCCACGGGGTCAAGGGTCGAGGGTCATGCCTGTCATGTCTGGCAGGAAGAGCTGGCGGCGAGAGTGGCGGAGCAGCAGGCGGCCGTGATGGCTGCGGGACTCCTGGACAAGATCGAAGACACCTGCACCATGATCGGGCCCAGCATGCCGGAGAGAGAGATCCCACGTCCAGAGGTACGTGTCGGAGCTCTGAGTGTCGATAAAACTATTGTTAAAAGTCACAACTTGTACTGACACTTGTTGCTCCAGCCCGTCGAGACCCACTATGACGACAAAAAAAAGGGGAAGTCCGATAAAGTGAAGAAGTGCATCAGGACGGCTGCAGGCTCCAGCTGGGAAGACCAGAGTCTCCTGGAGTGGGAATCTGGTACTGGACTCACTGACGGATGTTTCTCTACGTCACTATTTAGACGCTTTAAAAAACATCTTGTTTTCTCTGCAGATGATTTTCGAATTTTCTGCGGTGACCTTGGTAACGAGGTCAACGACGACATCCTCGCCAGAGCTTTCAGCAGATACCCTTCCTTCCTTAAAGCCAAGGTGGGTCCACTCTCTAGCTTCCCTCGTCTGCGATGGAGGCACCACCATCATCATCAATCATCTTCATCTTCATCATCATCTTCACCACCTTCCATCCATCCATCCATCATCTTCATCATCTTCATCACCTCCATCCATCTTCATCTTCATCATTCATCTTCATCATCTTCACCACCTTCCATCCATCCATCATCATCTTCATCTTCATCATCTTCATCATCTTCACCACCTTCCATCCATCATCTTCATCATCTTCATCACCTCCATCCATCTTCATCTTCATCATTCATCTTCATCATCTTCACCACCTTCCATCCATCCATCCATCATCTTCATCATCTTCATCATCTTCATCACCTCTATCCATCTTCATCTTCATCATCTTCACCACCTTTCGTCCATCATCTTCATCATCTTCATCATCATCATCTTCACCACATTCCATCCATCCATCCACCATCATCTTCATCATCATCATCTTCACCACATTCCATCCATCCATCCACCATCATCTTCATCATCTTCATCACCTCCATCCATCTTCATCTTCATCATTCATCTTCATCACCTCCATCCATCTTCATCTTCATCATTCATCTTCATCATCTTCACCACCTTCCATCCATCATCTTCATCACCTCCATCCATCTTCATCATTCATCTTCATCATCTTCACCACCTTCCATCCATCCATCCATCATCTTCATCATTTTCATCTTCTACTGTCCATCTTCATCTTCATCATTCATCTTCATCATCTTCACCACCTTCCATCCATCCATCCATCCATCATCTTCATCATCTTCATCACCTCCATCCATCTTCATCTTCATCATTCATCTTCATCATCTTCACCACCTTCCATCCATCCATCATCTTCATCATCTTCATCACCTCTATCCATTTTCATCTTCATCATCTTCACCACCTTCCATCCATCATCTTCATCATCATCTTCATCTTCATCATCTTCACCACCTTCCATCCATCCATCCACCATCATCTTCATCTTCTACTGTCCATCTTCTGCGTCAGGTGGTGAGAGACAAGCGAACGGGGAAGACCAAGGGCTATGGCTTCGTCAGCTTCAAAGATCCCAACGACTACGTGAGAGCGATGAGGGAGATGAACGGTCAGTTCTTCACTCGCCCTGGACCAGACCTTCAGAACCACAACAACAACAGTTTAAAGAGCCGCTCCTGACTTCTGTCCTCTCGCTTCTGCAGGGAAGTACGTGGGCAGTCGTCCCATCAAGCTGAGGAAGAGCATGTGGAAGGACCGGAACATTGAGGTGGTTCGCAAGAAACAGAAGGAGAAGAAGAAACTGGGCCTTCGGTAGTGTGTCGCCGTGGAGACGCTTCTCTCTCTCGTGTGATTAGTTTTTGTTTTTAAATACAATACATTAAGTTTTGTCTGTCATATTAAAAAAAATCTAAAACAACGACTCGAATAAAACTTGATGCTTTCCTTTCATTTATCGTCGTAAAGGCAGGAGTTATTGATGACGTCGCTCATCTATGATCTAGACTGAAGTTCAGAGTCCTCCTGGGTTTGCAGAGGTTTGTCTTCTACAGATCAGGTCACATGGATGGCAGGTGGACATGTTTTTTCTTTGGAGCCATGTAAGTAAGTACATTTTATTTATATAGCGCTTTTCCAGACCAGGGTCACAAGGCGCTTAAACAATCAAAACAATATTCAATAAAGTACATACTTTAAAGATCAAGATAAAACTGAACACAACAGGAGTTCCAGAAAATCAAGGAAAAGCCTGAACAAATAAAAACATCTTAAGATGTTTCTTGAAGGAGTCAGTAGATCATCAAACACAGATGTTTCTTGAAGGAGTCAGTAGATCATCAAACACAGATGTTTCTTGAAGGAGTCAGTAGATCATCAAACACAGATGTTTCTTGAAGGAGTCAGTAGATCATCAAACACAGATGTTTCTTGAAGGAGTCAGTAGATCATCAAACACAGATGTTTCTTGAAGGAGTCAGTAGATCATCAAACACACATGTTTCTTGAAGGAGTCAGTAGATCATCAAACACAGATGTTTCTTGAAGGAGTCAGTAGATCATCAAACACAGATGTTTCTTGAAGGAGTCAGTAGATCATCAAACACAGATGTTTCTTGAAGGAGTCAGTAGATCATCAAACACACATGTTTCTTGAAGGAGTCAGTAGATCATCAAACACACATGTTTCTTGAAGGAGTCAGTAGATCATCAAACACAGATGTTTCTTGAAGGAGTCAGTAGATCATCAAACACAGATGTTTCTTGAAGGAGTCAGTAGATCATCAAACACACATGTTTCTTGAAGGAGTCAGTAGATCACCAAACACAGATGTTTCTTGAAGGAGTCAGTAGATCATCAAACACAGATGTTTCTTGAAGGAGTCAGTAGATCATCAAACACAGATGTTTCTTGAAGGAGTCAGTAGATCATCAAACACAGATGTTTCTTGAAGGAGTCAGTAGATCATCAAACACACATGTTTCTTGAAGGAGTCAGTAGATCATCAAACACACATGTTTCTTGAAGGAGTCAGTAGATCATCAAACACAGATGTTTCTTGAAGGAGTCAGTAGATCATCAAACACAGATGTTTCTTGAAGGAGTCAGTAGATCATCAAACACAGATGTTTCTTGAAGGAGTCAGTAGATCATCAAACACAGATGTTTCTTGAAGGAGTCAGTAGATCATCAAACACAGAGGAAGATCGTTCCAAAGCTTAGGAGCAACAGTCTGGAAGGATTTCTCTCCTCTGGTCCTGAAGTTCAGGAACCATCAGTAGATTCTGATCCACAGACCTCAGAGCCCGAGCTGGGGTGTAAGTCTGGATCAGATCACTGATGGAAGGTCTGACCATGAATAGATCTGAAAGTAAGAACCAGAATTTTTCTATTGATCCTGAAAGAAACTGGAAGCCAGTGAAGAGTTTTAAGGATCGGAGAAATGTGAGTTCTTCTACTAGAGCGGCTCAGAATTCTCGCTGCAGAGTTTTGTATCAACTGCAGGCGAGACACATCCTTCTTGTTAAGACATGAAAACAAACTGTTCGAACACTTCATAGCGCCGCGGTTACACCCTGGTAACCATATCTACCACCATTACTTCACACAGTGATTCAAAAATTTTATTTTTCAACAAATTTGTTGATCATTTTCACTAACAAAAGTTAAAACATCCTGATGAAATAAATAATCTGTTGACTCATGGCGCCTTCAATCTCATTTACGACCTCTGAACCGGTGTTGTCTCGGCCCACGTTCGGGCTTCACGGGTCCGACCGGGTCACACGCTGGTTCCGAGCAGCTCCTCCACGCCGGACCGAGCGCTGAAGATGACATCGTTGACCGACACGCCGCCGTAGGACGCTCCGATGAGCGTGAGCGGCAGCTTCTTCTCGCTGATGAAACGCCTCATGGACTCTGCAGATACACAACGGTGTCAGTGACTCACTACATTCAGGTTCAGTCGCACACTCGCTCACCGACTCTCCTGGAGTGGCCCAGCTCGTACTGAGGGATGCAGTCCTGGAGAAAACCACCGCGTCAGTCGCACACCAACAGTTCAACAGTCGACACACAACTTCTGTACCTTTTCCAGAGACACACAACTCCAGCTGGGCTTCGAGTTCACGCCCAGATGGCAGCGCACGGCCTCGGTGGCTCGGTTTAGCAGGAGCTCCTCAGTCACTGATGCTGGAGAACCGAAGACCTCCTCGAACCAGGCTCCGCCCAGCATCACCTGCAGGGACAAGAGTGGAGAACGTCTTGGTTCTGCATCTTAGAAGTGTATTGTTTGCATATATAATAATAATATGTGTATTCATTAGTGTGTGTGTGTGTGTGTGTGTCTACATAATATTTGTGTCTGTGTGAGCATGTGTGTACAGTATGCGTGTGTCTGAGTGCTTTTGTGTACTTTATGTGTTTAAGTGTGCATGTGTAGACAGTGTATGTTTGTGAGTGAATGCGTGTGCATGTGTAAGTAAGTAATATTTATTTATATAGCGCTTTTCGAGACCAGGGTCACAAAGCGCTTAAACAATCAAAATAACTTATTTATTTGTGTGTAAAGTTTGTCTGTCTGTGTGAGCGTGTGTGTACAGTATGTGTGTGTGTATGTGTGTACAGTATGTGTGTGTGTACTGTATGTGTGTACAGTATGTGTGTGTGTATGTGTGTACAGTATGTGTGTGTGTACTGTATGTGTGTACAGTATGTGTGTGTGTATGTGTGTACAGTATGTGTGTGTGTACTGTATGTGTGTACAGTATGTGTGTGCGCATGTGTGTACAGTATGTGTGTGTGTATGTGTGTACAGCATGTGTGTGTGTACTGTATGTGTGTACAGTATGTGTGTACTGTATGTGTGTGTGTACTGTATGTGTGTACAGTATGTGTGTGTGTATGTGTGTACAGTATGTGTGTATGTGTGTACAGTATGTGTGTATGTGTGTACAGTATGTGTGTACAGTATGTGTGTGCGCATGTGTGTACAGTATGTGTGTATGTGTGTACAGTATGTGTGTGTGTACTGTATGTGTGTACAGTATGTGTGTGTGTATGTGTGTACAGTATGTGTGTGTGTACTGTATGTGTGTACAATATGTGTGTGTGTATGTGTGTACAGTATGTGTGTGTGTACTGTATGTGTGTACAGTATGTGTGTGCGCATGTGTGTACAGTATGTGTGTGTGTATGTGCGTACAGCATGTGTGTGTATGTGCGTACAGCATGTGTGTGCATGTGTGTACAGCATGTGTGTGCATGTGCGTACAGCATGTGTGTGTATGTGTGTACAGCATGTGTGTGCATGTGTGTACAGCATGTGTGTGTATGTGCGTACAGCATGTGTGTGTATGTGTGTACAGCATGTGTGTGTATGTGCGTACAGCATGTGTGTGTATGTGTGTACAGCATGTGTGTGTATGTGCGTACAGCATGTGTGTGTATGTGTGTACAGCATGTGTGTGTATGTGTGTACAGCATGTGTGTGCATGTGCGTACAGCATGTGTGTGTATGTGCGTACAGCATGTGTGTGTATGTGTGTACAGCATGTGTGTGTATGTGCGTACAGCATGTGTGTGTATGTGTGTACAGCATGTGTGTGCATGTGCGTACAGCATGTGTGTGTATGTGCGTACAGCATGTGTGTGCATGTGCGTACAGCATGTGTGTGTATGTGTGTACAGCATGTGTGTGCATGTGTGTACAGCATGTGTGTGCATGTGTGTACAGCATGTGTGTGTATGTGCGTACAGCATGTGTGTGTATGTGTGTACAGCATGTGTGTGCATGTGTGTACAGCATGTGTGTACAGCATGTGTGTGTATGTGCGTACAGCATGTGTGTGTATGTGTGTACAGCATGTGTGTGCATGTGTGTACAGCATGTGTGTGCATGTGTGTACAGCATGTGTGTGTATGTGCGTACAGCATGTGTGTGTATGTGTGTACAGCATGTGTGTGTATGTGCGTACAGCATGTGTGTGCATGTGCGTACAGCATGTGTGTGCATGTGTGTACAGCATGTGTGTGCATGTGTGTACAGCATGTGTGTGTATGTGCGTACAGCATGTGTGTGCATGTGCGTACAGCATGTGTGTGCATGTGCGTACAGCATGTGTGTGTATGTGTGTACAGCATGTGTGTGTATGTGTGTACAGTATGTGTGTGCGCATGTGTGTACAGTATGTGTGTGTGTATGTGTGTACAGCATGTGTGTGCATGTGTGTACAGCATGTGTGTGTATGTGTGTACAGCATGTGTGTGTATGTGTGTACAGCATGTGTGTGTATGTGTGTACAGCATGTGTGTGCATGTGTGTACAGCATGTGTGTGTATGTGTGTACAGCATGTGTGTGCATGTGTGTACAGCATGTGTGTGTATGTGCGTACAGCATGTGTGTGTATGTGTGTACAGCATGTGTGTGCATGTGTGTACAGCATGTGTGTGCATGTGTGTACAGCATGTGTGTGCATGTGTGTACAGCATGTGTGTGCATGTGTGTACAGCATGTGTGTGCATGTGTGTACAGCATGTGTGTGTATGTGCGTACAGCATGTGTGTGTATGTGCGTACAGCATGTGTGTGCATGTGTGTACAGCATGTGTGTGTATGTGTGTACAGCATGTGTGTGCATGTGTGTACAGCATGTGTGTGTATGTGCGTACAGCATGTGTGTGTATGTGTGTACAGCATGTGTGTGCAGCATGTGTGTACAGTATGTGTGTACAGCCTGTGTGTGCATGTGTGTACAGCATGTGTGTGTATGTGCGTGCACACACCGTCAGTCTAGTGGTCTCTCCGTTCCTCCGGTCGTGTTCTGGAAAAGGTACTGAATCATAGACGACCCCCAGTAAACCCGGGTCCTCGGACGACGGGATCAAATGTCCGAACCCCTGAAGACACCATGAGTGAAGCATGACATCGACACGTAGAAGCAGCAACACTCAGACTCACCGTCACCGGAAGAACACGACCCTCGTACTCCAGGTTCACCACGGCGACGGTCACCGTGGCGACGCCC
This sequence comes from Callionymus lyra, assembly GCF_982586985.1. Taxonomy (NCBI): domain Eukaryota; kingdom Metazoa; phylum Chordata; class Actinopteri; order Syngnathiformes; family Callionymidae; genus Callionymus; species Callionymus lyra. Next base: position 5,768,377 of record NC_141830.1, read on the forward strand.
TGCAGGTTGTTGATGAGAGACTGACAGGACGAGGGGAGGACGGCGGACAAGGCTGGAGATAACACAAGGTCATCAGCATGATTCCAACACTAGGGTTCATCTGCACAGCATCACTACTGTGAACTCGACACTGAACGGATCATTGAAAGAATGAAGGACCTCGAGCAGGCATCGCAGAGATGATGTGATCCGCCGCCATGTTGCCGTCCTCCGTCGTGATCTGAACACAGAGATCAACAACTCAACTTGAGTTTAGCTGCAAACACTCATGCACTTGTGTGTCTCAGATCGCATACTTCTCTTAGTGCACTAGAAGTTAGTATGCATCAGGATAGTGTATGTACTAACTAGTACACAAATTCAGTACAGATAGTATGTCTCAAATCGCATACTTCTCTTAGTATACTAGAAGTCAGTATGCATCAGGATAGTGTACGTACTAACTAGTAACTAATCCTCCACAGATAGTATGTCTCAAATCGCATACTTCTCTTAGTGCACTAGAAGTTGGTATGCATCAGGATAGTGTACATACTAACTAGTAACTAATCCTCCACAGATAGTATGTCTCAAATCACATACTTCTCTTAGTATACTAGAAGTTAGTATGCATCAGGATAGTGTACGTACTAACTAGTAACTCATTCTCCACAGATAGTATGTCTCAAATCGCATACTTCTCTTAGTGCACTAGAAGTTGGTATGCATCAGGATAGTGTACATACTAACTAGTAACTAATCCTCCACAGATAGTATGTCTCAAATCACATACTTCTCTTAGTATACTAGAAGTTAGTATGCATCAGGATAGTGTACGTACTAACTAGTAACTCATTCTCCACAGATAGTATGTCTCAAATCACATACTTCTCTTAGTATACTAGAAGTTAGTATGCATCAGGATAGTGTACATACTAACTAGTAACTAATCCTCCACAGATAGTATGTCTCAAATCACATACTTCTCTTAGTATACTAGAAGTTAGTATGCATCAGGATAGTGTACGTACTAACTAGTACACCAATTCAGTACAGATAGTATGTCTCAAATCGCATACTTCTCTTAGTATACTAGAAGTTAGTATGCATCAGGATAGTGTACGTACTAACTAGTACACAAATTCAGTACAGATAGTATGTCTCAAATCACATACTTCTCTTAGTACACTAGAAGTTAGTATGCATCAGGATAGTGTACGTACTAACTAGTAACTAATCCTCCACAGATAGTATGTCTCAAATCGCATACTTCTCTTAGTATACTAGAAGTTAGTATGCATCAGGATAGTGTACATACTAACTAGTAACTAATTCTCCACAGATAGTATGTCTCAAATCACATACTTCTCTTAGTACACTAGAAGTTAGTATGCATCAGGATAGTGTACATACTAACTAGTAACTCATTCTCCACAGATAGTATGTCTCAAATCACATACTTCTCTTAGTACACTAGAAGTTAGTATGCATCAGGATAGTGTGCATACTAACGAGTAACTAATCCTCCACAGATAGTATTTCTCAAATCACATACTTCTCTTAGTATACTAGAAGTTAGTATGCATCAGGATAGTGTACATACTAACTAGTACACCAATTCAGTACAGATAGTATGTCTCAAATCGCATACTTCTCTTAGTATACTAGAAGTTAGTATGCATCAGGATAGTGTACGTACTAACTAGTAACTAATCCTCCACAGATAGTATGTCTCAAATCGCATACTTCTCTTAGTATACTAGAAGTTAGTATGCATCAGGATAGTGTACGTACTAACTAGTAACTAATTCTCCACAGATAGTATGTCTCAAATCAAACTCTGCTGCTACACACTAACAGGAAATGACGCGACAGCTTCTTCTTCTACTTCTATTTAACGATGGTTGCAACCAGCTGTAGGAACACTATCACCACCTGCTGGCAGCACGTTTTGCAAGTTTGGAAGAAGAAATAAAGAAAAAATATGAGAATCGAAATATTCACAAGATATTTAAACTGATATCAGCAGCAAAGACGTGTTTATCCTTCTACTGCTGCTGAAAATACACCTGTAAGTATATGAATATATATATATATATATATATATATATATATGATGTAACTTCCGTTTACAACGTCACTAAGATGGAGTCGTTTAGTGTAGATAGTGTCCATCAAACCATACTCAGTTTTGTGGGCGTTTTAGTGTCAATTTAGTGTGCATGGAGCACTAAATTTCACATACTAAGAATTGAGACGCACTTACGCACTAAAAATACTAACTTTGAGTACGCAAGTATGCAATTTGAGACGCAGCACTGGTTGTTTCTACTTGTGTTTTGTTTTAAGAAAATGAATTACGAAAAGACAAAAGTCTCAACAAGTGATAAAATATGATTCAAAGCTTCACTCACCGTCCAACCCGAGGCCGACGGGCTGATGCTCTGGACCGGCGTGTTCTTTAACACGTCCACTCGTCCGCTCTGCTGCAGGAAGTCAGCGATGCTTTCAGGGATGGACTGCACACCTTGCTTTAGCGACCACTGAGCCCAGGACTCTGTCTGTGACCTCAGGCTCAGAGGACCTGGGCTGAGCGCTGGAGTAGGACCTGCAGGTTTGAACGCAGAGCTTGAAGCTGTGATTTTCTTTTCAAACCATGACCTCGTTTAATGACATTTCATAGGCAAACCTAGAAAATGTATTAACTTGTTACCTTTCTTTCTCTAGACATCATGAGTTAAAAAATACACGTTTCTCTTTACGTCAGGATCTCAAATTGCCCGGTTTAGGAAACATACTTGTTGGTACGTTACTATGGAGACTGAGCTGCAGGTGTTTCTTCATCAGGTTCTTCTGAACGTCTTTGACAAATTCGGTTTATTTTGTGGTTGTTTAATGTTTTATGGATTTTAGAAATTGGTTCGATCTTAACTTTAAAACCAAAAAAAATAGCTATATATACTTTAAATAACTATATATAGATAATAATAATTGATGCAAGAAACTGTAACCATCTGACGTTGAACAAAAATGGAGTCTCTTGCTCTTCCTCCATTCATAAGAATGTAGACGATACACTGAGGCCGCAAATGGTTTAAGTTTAAGTTAAAGTTTAAGA